>NW_005842261.1:664987-666804 GCF_000455745.1 Alligator sinensis | reverse complement strand
CCCCTCGGCCTCAACGGTCGCCGCGCGGCGAGCTCAGCCCGGCGCTTCCGATTGGCTGCGCTCCCCGCTCGCGGCCCCTCCCCCCGCGCTTCCCCGCCTTGAGGCCACCTCAGCGCCACAAGAGCCCCTGGGCCTGGGCTCCCCTCAGCGCTCTCTGGGCCTCGCCACCGCCCCCCCGGCAGTGCGGTGCACCTCATGTCACCTCCGCCTCATGTAGCCCCCTGGCCTGGGCTCCCCTCAGCGCCACCTCCACCATCACAGAAACACCCTGGGCCTAGACTCTCCTCAGTGCCTCACCTCAACGCCAGAGAAAGCCCCCCCGGGGCCTTGCCACTGCCCCGCGACACCGCGGTGCGCCTCATGTCACCTCCGCCGTCATAGAAACACCCTCACGCACCTGCTCGACTTGCTGCAAGAATCACCTCACGCCTGCTCAGCCACCAGCTTCACCCCCGTAATTCAAACCTCCGGCACGGAAAACGCCATCTGAGCCAGGCTTGGGCCCTCTACATAGGAATCAAGCGGACCTCTTATTTTGGAAAGTGCCCGAAGACTTCTCTTTTCTAGGCCAGGTGGTCCCGTATCTGTCGGCCTTTCTTCATCTGGCTTGCTCTTCAGGGCTCTGGTCGTACGAGTGGCTCTTCTCCGGACTCTCTGGAGGCTCTCCACGTCCTTCTTGAAGTGCGGCGTCCACAACTGGACGCCGTACTCCTGTGGCAGCCTCGCCGATGCCAGGTAGAGCGGGAGAATACAGGCCGTCCTTGAACTTGCGACACAATCGGTTCCTGAAAACCGCGTCTTAAGTCGAAACGTTGTAACTCGGAACCAATTTTCTCATAAGAAACAACATTATAAATGGGGGATTGGTTCCTGAACCAAGGCCCGATACCCTGTTTTCACCAGAAATACCCCAGAATTTTGTACTCGATCAATTATAGATGAGTAATATAGCTACATTAATATATTTATATTGTAAATAGCAATCATTGATTTGGAAGGACTTTCTTGAGGTGACTTTGCTGGACTTTTTGAAGGGCTCTTGGCTGGAGTCTTCTCAGGAGTCCTGGCTGCGGGTTTTTCTGGAGTCCTGTCTGCTTTCCTAAAGAAAGTGTCCAAGGAAGTTTGGACAGATGTTCTCCAGGGAGACGAGTGACACAGCAACTTGCTCGCTGGCGTGGCGTCGCATTGGATCAAGCATTTTAAGTCGAAACTGGCATTGTAAAGTTGAAACAAGGAGTCAATTTATAAATGTTGTAAGTGTGAAATGTTGTAACTCAAAATGTTGTAAGTCAAGGACTGCCTGTAACTTCCTGCAGCTTATAAATATATATATCAGGGGAGAGCATCAGGGGCAAGGCAAACGACTGCTCACCAATACTCACCGGGGGAAAACCAGGAGCAACAGTCATACCTTTCTAGAAGAAAGTTTCAGGCTGAATAGAAGGAAAAACTTCACGGTTTGTGAGAGCAGACTCCCAGCCGGGGTGGTGCAAGCACCTACCACGGAGATGTTCAAAAGGAGACTGGACACCCACCTTGCTGGGGTCACTGGCGACACATGGGGGTGCATGCGGGTGCACGTGCACCCCCTGAGATTGGCAGGGTATCCCCTACGACAAGCACTGCTGGTGGCACCTGCAGGCAGTCTCTGCTCGCCATCCCCTCCCTCACTGCCAACACCACCAGCGGCGCTTGCGGGTGGCCACCGACTGCTGGTCGGTGCTTACCGCTGCTAACACCACCACGGCTGCTTGCAGGAGCTCTTTGCTCAGCCTGCCCCTGCCACCAACAGCACTGCGGCTGCCTGTGGGCACGCA
>NW_005842261.1:651630-664977 GCF_000455745.1 Alligator sinensis | reverse complement strand
CTGGCAAGCTCCCTGCTTGCCGCTGGCACGCCCTTGCTGCCGACACCACCGCCTGCGGGCAGTCACCGTGCCCCCCCCAGACTTTGGGGCACGCATCGTTCATGGCTGGGGTTATTGGATCCCAGCAGTCTTTCCTGCCCAGAGCAAGGAGGCTGGACCCGATGATCTCACGAGGTCCCTTCTAGCCCTAAACTTCTGTGAATCTATGACCTTTACCTCAGTCTGACCTTGGCATTGCCCAACTGTGCCATACAAACCACTTCATACACCAGCAGGACCTGGGCATCATTCCCTACTTTGGATAATGATACCTAAAGCGCTTCACATGTCTGTCTGATCTGGGCATCAGCCTTATTGGCCTTTCCTTACAGATAGCAACTCACACAAGAGCCTGACTAGCCATCCTTCTTTGCTGGCCAGCTTCAGAAAAACTCCCTTCCCCACTGTACTAGCTTTTGTGTCAGCCTAGCCAGGGCAACACCAATGCCATACAAGCTCCCTCACCTGCCAGTCTTATATGGTTATCACTCACTGCCCTATTAATTTCCACAGAAACCGTATCACACACTTTCCACTGACCCTCACCAAAGCCAATACCATAGGCATCTCATGCCAATGTGAGTGAAGCACTTTTGCCTACTTCAAGCAATGCATCAGAAACTCTCACGTGCGATCCTGGCCTGGGCAACCACTATTACCCCAGCCAGTGCCACAAAAGCCACCTTACATGCCAACCTGAGCATGACATGACCTTTCATACTATCATTCTGATATGTGAGGTGCTTTTGAGCACTTGGTGTACACATGGTGTTCTATAAAAACTTCAGAAACCACCTCACGTATCAGAGTGATCTGGGCTTCAACCCTACTTGAGCTAACATCTCAGAAAACACCTCATACGCCTGAAGCATTCACTGCTATACCAGCCAGTGCCACAGGAAGAAGTACACACTCGGCTGACCTGAACATCACTCCATAACTTAGTGCTACAAACAGTCGGACTCCCTTAGCACCCCCCGGGCCAAGATAGTCCCACAGAAACCACCTCACATACCAGCCTAATCTGCTCATATACCTCTACCTTAGCCAGTGTCATAGATACCACTTTACATGCCATGTTTGGCCTGAGCTTCAACGCCAACCTCAGCTGGCACCACAGAAACCACTTCACACATCAACCTAATACGAACATTGCCCCCTACCTAGCCATGCCACAGAAACATCCTGCACACCAGCCTGGCATGAGCGTAAACAATTCCAGCCAGTGCTACAGAGACACTTCCAGAGCCTAACTGTGGCATCTGCCTCCTGGCTGGGGCTACAGAAATTACCCCACATGCCCTGCACTGTCCAGGGCAACAGCCTGTATTTCAGCCACTGCCACATAAGCAAGCCAATATTTCAGAACCTACTTCACATGCCAGCCTAACCAGGATACCATCCCTGTTTTGGACAGTACTACAGACACCATCTGACTTCCCAGCTTGGCCTTTGCATCACTACCTAGTCTGGCCAGTGCCACAAAAGCAATTTTACATGTCAGCCTTACTTAGACCTACTTAGACATCCAGACTATGACCCACTGATATTTTAGCTGTTTTAAATATGCGTCACACTTTTTCTAGCATTGCCTTGTCTTCTGTACTATGAACTTAACTTTTAGTTATTTATTCTTACAAAAACCTTGAAATTCTTTACAAGTAAAAGAAATTGTATAGTGGATTTAAAAGAATAAAAGCAAGTTCTTTGCTATTCTTGTAAAATATGTCTATATTAATTTATTTCTTCCTTAATGCAAATTGTTGCCACGTCTTCGATCTAAGGACAGTATGGAGCATCCCAAGTATATAAAAATCGTGAGTCGAGTCCCTTAATATCATAGTATTAGTTTAAAAATAATGAAATAAAAAAGAAAAAACCCCAGGCATTTTATATTTGCCTTCTTCTTCGAGCACTTGGTGTACACTCAAGTCACATATTCAAGCTTCCATAAGAGCTAGAGACTTATTTTTTTGAATGAAAACAGATTTTCAGATATATACCTAATTCTGGGAGCTGCTGTTTTAGGAAAAGCATTGTTATAAAAATAACAATAAAAGGATGAGGGGTAGCAAGGTCATAACCACTAAAAACCAAACCTGCAGTTTGTATGCATTTGTTGGTGAAATGTCATTAGGTGGGTACTTACCCAAGCTGGGCTTTTTTTTCTAACAATGGAAGCCTCAGTTCTGACTTTCTACTAACACTGCTCTCCTGTCTCCCCCTCACATATATCTAGGGACCTACATAAACTGTGGCAAGACACAGGGTTTTTTGGAGCCAGCTCACAATGTGCAGAGCTAATTTAATGGGCTTTTCGCAGCATCCTTGGGGCTGATTGGTAGAGAAGACTAGGGCAAAGGAGCAATGACGGGGAAGCTGCCATCTTCACTGCTGGCTGCCCTTTGTGCCATCCCGCCCCTCAGCGCTGATTGGCAGAGAGGAGGGGAGTGAGGATAAGGGACGTGGGGGCAATTGCCAGCTTGTCTGCTGCCCTTCATGCTACCCTGCCAGTTGTTGTGATCCCCTCCTGGCAGCGGTGACTGCTGGATCCCATTAAGAAGCAAGCATTTTATTAAGTTTTGTTGTTATTGATTTTGCAGCCTTCGTGGACAATCCCAGATTTTGCAATTTCAGAGGGAAGCAGATGGAATTTCCCAGGAAGAGGAAGAGGAAAGGGAATGTTAATGCCCTCCGTGGTGAAAAATGGATACAACATACTCTATTTAAGGGTATAACCTCGAGCTATACGTTTGCCCAAAGTTTGCACATTTCCAAACTTAGCGTAAGCAAAACTCATTAAGTACACAGTGGGCACATCTACATGTGTGCATTTACTGTGCAGTAACTGGAATTACTGCACAGTACAGGTGCATGTCTACACAGTAAATATGGTGACCTACACCGACTTGAGCATAAATTTGATACCTGCATGATTCAGGTATCAAATTTACACCCAATTAGTTACTGCACAGTAATGCACATGTAGATGACTTACTGTGCAGTAACACTGTTTACTGTGCAGTAACACTGTGAGTGTGGACTGACTTGGGACTAAAGTTAGTCCCAAGTCAGTCCACACACAGCATTAATGCGCTTTAATGCTTGTACATGTAGACACTGGCCTATTTCTGCTTACTGCACAGTAAATTTAAGCCGGCGTAAATGCACATGTAGACACGCCTAGTGCAGACAACACTGGTTACTGAACATTGTTTATGCAGCTTTCAGTTCTGTGGTATTAACAGGCATGAGACTGACTAGCTCCGTTTATTCTCAAAGTTTCTAACAGCAGCACAAAACTGACTATAAGAAGCCTTGAAAAAGAAGGGAGCTTGTTAGCATCAGGGCTGCTATTAGAAGCCTTGAAAATGTGGGTGGATGGCAGCTATGATACTGAGTAGTTCCTATAATTTTTTCAAGGCTTCTAGTACCAGTCCTTTGACCACTGCTTCCCCTTTACTGTTTCTGACACAGTCAAATAGAATACAATTATTTATAAAGTACACAGTCCCAGTTACAGTTAGCAGTTAGTTTACTGGAGTACAAGTGAGTCAGAAAGTAGCCATCAGGGGCTTGACAGATGTTATGCATTTAAATAGTTTATGTACTTAACCAATATGGAGATAGCCAGTGTTTTTTAATAATATGTGCAACAAGGAAGAAGTTGGGACAGACATTTTGTTATACAGTTAAACAATTTATGTACTCAGCTGGTTTGCAGATAAATGATGCACACCATTTACTGCTTCTTAGTGGAAGAGAAAAGCAGAAAGACTATTTTGTACATACAGAAAAGTTGAAGACATACACTCTTGTAAAAGTGAACGCAGATGGCAGAAAAGTTGCTTTGTAATTTTGCAAACCAGTGTCCAAATCCTTGAAAACACTATTCCCTTCTGATTCAGTGAAACTGTGCATGTGTATGTAATTATTCATATATGAAAGTGTTTTCAGGATTGGAACCCAGAGGTTTTGCTCCTTGGAAGAATACCTGTGGTAGAAGATAAAAGATGAAAAAAAAACACCAACCTAACTAAATACTATCAAGCCAGGACAACACTAATACACAAGTAGGACACAGAAATTATTTGTATATACATATTGTAGCAGATTTTGAGGGATTCAACTTCATAGCAAGACTAAGAACAGGGATTCCAGTCTTTCTCATTTTCATAGTTTATTTTTAGGGTGCATAGGTGCTTTGTAACTGCCTAGAAGATTGCTTATTATATATACGGTCCTTCAAACTGATGGTTTACAGTAAACATAAGCAAACTAAGTGAAATCAAACATTTAAAAATAGTCACAGAAGCTTGCACACTGTTCATAAACATATAAAAAGTCAATTACTGCATTGCTTCTACATGTGACCAAAAAAGAAACTGCGGAAAGTATGAACAGGAAATGATATGGGCTGTAACTTACAGTAGATGATGAAAATGGTGAACATTTCCACTAAAAGTTCTTTAAAGGACATGACACTTTTTTCAGAGTTAATCTTTATAACCAATTCTTGAAAAATGGTATTTGATGTTATTTTGTATGTTGCTTTAGGTTTAAACTAAAAACTAGTAACCATAACATTTAGATGGGAAAGAATACTGTATTTATAATAGATTATCATTAAAACATGTGGGGTGCCTATACACAAGCAGTGAGGCTTCTCTGATGCACTGGAGCATGGCAATTACTGCGCTCCAGCAGCCTCCTATATCTCATATATAGCGCCCTCACACTTCAAAATGGAGGTGGAGGCACTTTATCTAAAGTCAATTTGACAAACTTTAGATAAAGTACCCCTTCCACCATTTTGAAGCGCAGGGACGCTGATACATGAGAGGCTCTGGGCACTTTAATTAGAGTGGCTCTTGGAGCCTCTCTAATTAAAGTGCCTTCCCCCCAGTCCCAAAGCACGTGTATAAATGCCCAAGATTCCCTGATTCTCTGCCATGATCCTGGCAGAAGTGGTAGCATCCTGGGGGTACTCCTAATGCATATGACCCCTATTCCATATACTGAGTGTTGGGTAATAATACGAAAGGAAACTAATTTAATACTTTCTTTTTTAAGTGATATATTTACAAAGAGGCAGAAACTACAGTTACCAGCCAAGCCATGTTTACACAGACTAGCATTCTGTTGCCTTCTTCAAATGCTTCCCTCCTGCAGTTCCTGCTCATCTATCAGAGTTGCTACTGTCTGGGCTTATCCACACGAGATGCTGACTGCACAACAGCCTGATACTACTGAGTAATAGCATCACATGGCAAAAACTGGGATGCAATGCTACTGTGCAGTAGTATTAGGCTACTGCACAGTAGCATCACTAAAAAGGTGTTTGCTGGCACTACTGCACAGTAACTCAGATTACTGCACATTTATTACTTGTCTATACAAGTTCTACATAAACACACAGTAACTACTGCACAGTAGCATCTCATGTTAGATGTGGCCTCTTAATCTGGAATTAAGTCTAGAATGATCTCAGATGACCTATGTACCACTATAGCTTGAGCTATTGCCTTTTGCTGTTACTATGTGTGCCTATTTGATGTTTGAACCCAGACCTTCTTGGCTGTTCATAGAGATCTCAAGTCCTAAATTCATTTCCTTATCATAGGAAATAATTGCGGATCACCAGTCTACTGGTCCACTTTGGCAGGTTGCTGTCTATATCTAATACCTGGAAGGGTTCTTTGATGTGGTCCAATGTTGCCTGGCAGGGATCCCTCCCTATCAGTTTTGCTTTTTTTCTTAATCTGTTATCCACCTTTTACTGATGTTTCTCTGTAGCTTCCCAAGGAAAGATGTCTCAGCTCAAATTCCCATTTGGCGCTGAATCTTTTGAATTCTGATGCAGTGTATCGCGGCTCATTGTCTGATCATATTGTGTCAGCTATGGTGTAAGTTGTAAAATGTATCTTCAGCTTCCAGATCACACCCAGAATGTCTTCAAAATAGCCCCCATTCCAGAAACTGGAATATTCATCTACAGTAACCATTGTACTTGTCATTTCAAGTGAATAGGTTCCTTTCAACCTTTTCTCAGGGTTGTACTGAGAATTAATAAGGCTGTAGAGTCTTCTTCTGTTGCCAGTCACCCGACTGTATACATTCTGCACTGTTCTATGTACACTCTCAATTCTCACCTGGTCAGTATATCCATCGTCCTTATATCCCTCTTCCCTCTCTAGACCCAGGCACGAAAGATGCATTTATTCCAGACCATCAGCCTGTAAATCTTGCGAGATTACCACTTGGTATTTTACAAGAAAATTCTGCCTTGTACACATGGCTCATTCCTCACCTGGTAGCGGGGGCAGTGGGGAGGGTTTTCTGTGATCCGTCCTGTTTGGAGGATGAATTGTTTTACTCCTATTTCAACCCATCCTGCTCACCCCATTATGCTTTGTTCTACTGCAATGAGAGATAGAAAGGTTTTAGAGCATGTTAACAAACTTTGTCTCCTGTTCCACAGAATCCTTTGTTTTATATTGGAAGGTATGCCCCATTCAGCATAGCTGCCACCAACAGTGATTTTCCTGGGCAATATGTCCTCCTATCATAGTGCTGGAATCTCAATAACATGTGGTAGTTTGGTTCACTTACCAACAATCTGTGGTAGTGCTTCAAGACTAATGTTCTGATTTTCTTTACTCTTTCAAATATTTGTTCTTGATTCTCTGAACATTCCCAGCTGCATCATTGACAAATCTCTCACAAGATCTAGAAAGATACACTGCTGAACTTCCTTCACAACCTTTAGTCTGGACATTTAATAGCTCTCAGTTTTTCAATCTAGCCGCACCCCTCAGCAATTAATGGATTCCCAGTTGTAGGGGAGTTCAGTTATCTTCAGTTTCTCTTCAGTTATATGCATTCAGCTAAATATTTTATTTCCTCCACCGGCTAAGGAATTGTCACAGGTTAGTATCATGGTCCTGAATTGCCTATGCCTTGACATCCCTTTGTCCTACCAGAACATCATCAGTTACTATCTTGATGCCTGAGAGTCTTCCTACTGTCTAGTTTGGTTTACACTGGAACACCTTCGAGATAAGGCTGATGCCCATAGCCATTCCCACCCAATGGTACCTGCCAAAGTGTGGC
Organism: Alligator sinensis; assembly: GCF_000455745.1. Lineage (NCBI taxonomy): Eukaryota > Metazoa > Chordata > Crocodylia > Alligatoridae > Alligator > Alligator sinensis. The sequence goes on along the minus strand of NW_005842261.1, from coordinate 657,825 downwards.
AAAGGTTTTTTGGGTGACAGAATAGCTCATCTAGCTCAATATGCCAGAGCATATTCCTATTGCGACCTGTAGGTGTTCATCTCCTTAAAAAAATGCACTTCATTTTGCTATACTGCTAGTTAGAGACCACAGTAACTTTTCTCCCCCATCCCTGCTGTGTTAAAAATATTCTGATGCTGTTCTGCGATCAAACCCATGGCTCTGTTCTACTGCCTGGCAGCTGGCGGTATTCCTGTGCACCTATTATATATTCCAGGTAACGAAGTTTCTTGTTTTATGGATTTGTTACCAACAACCTGCATTTGTCCACTAGCCTCAAAATGGTTTTATTGTACATCATTAGCACTGGGTCACGTTTCTTCACTCTAATATTGCTGCTTATCAATGTTGCTGGGATTCCATTGAAGATGGCTTTGATCCAATAACATAGTTACAAATAAGTTAGCTGAATGGCTGGTAGTATACTTCTGCAATGGGTGTACATTGAGTCTCTGTGAATCTCCTAGAATGACTCTGCAGACAACTTCAGCAGACATCTTGACAACTTCAGTTACTGCACTCAAGTAGGGTTTTGTTCCTAAAGGCCCTTGTATTCAGGCATAAAGTGGTTTGGTTTCCAACATCCCTTGAACCACTGTCCAGAGATAAAACATTTTTTGCTTCTCCTTTTATATGTGTTTTCACAGTATATACACTGTACAAGGATGCCAGAATTCTTGGTTGTTGTAACAGGGAGCCGCTTCCCAGCCCGTTACAAGCAGGACCCGTCTACAACTGGGGTCTCTGCTTTACTCACCCAGGAGCCACACTGGGCTTCTGCAGTTGCTGGCAGTCTCACCTGGGTATGGCTGGGAGCCGACCACGACACCAGAGACAAAGGGGACCCCAAGGTCCCTGCCTGACCTAGCCAGGAGCCACACCAGGATCCTACCACCACTACCAGCCAGCTCATCTGAGAGAGAACCCAGAAGTGCTGGCAAACCCTGACTTCTGGCAATCCCCAGCTGCTGGCAACCACGTGATTATGGAGCAAGAGATGATTGGACCATGAGAAACCCAGTGGATTTAAAAGTAAGAGGGCTGAGACGCATAAACCCCTGGAGAGGGGAGTGCACGGTCTCCTGGAGGAGAGCATAGCATGTCTGTGCAGAGGCCCAGAAGAAGACCAGGCATGCTATGAACCTGGGTCCCAGCCTAGGGCAAGCCTCAGATGATTGGAACGAGCTGGTAAAGAGTAAGCAATGAAGAGCCAACCACACACCCCTTTAGTGTCAGGCTTGGGACACAGGGGTAAGCACCTTTATGCAGGGAGTGACTGCGAGGCCTCTCTGGGAACCTGACTACTGAGCTGATGGGCAGGTGATGGTGGTGCCAGCTAAAAGGATATTGCCAGGGAAGGTGCAGATTTGATATGGCTGAGGACGGTTGAGAAGAAATTGATAAGGCTGTAAAAGGGGATTGAGTTGATTGATTAAAAAATCCCTCACTCGAGGTTGCCCAGGGACTAAGTGACTGATTCTGGACTCTTGTAATGTGCAGCCAGAAACGCGGACCCCTTTTTGTTTTGATCAAGGGCATGCTTAGAAATTAAAGGGGCATAAACTCAGAGTAATTGAGCCCTGGGGAGCTTGTGACATGGAAAGGTCTAAACAAGCATTCAGTGACTGAGCAAGTCACTGGTCCACACTCAGAAGGTCATAGGTCCAACCTGGCAGGTGTGGTAAGGGCAGGGTGTAAGGGAGGTGGAGCCCTGTGAAGAGGACATATCCCCTGTCGAGTGAATGCTGTTTCCCTTTTTGTTTCATGATTCAGCTTCCCTTCATTTGTTTCCATCGAGGCATGGCAGGACAGTATAAGGAAGCAGGCAGCAGCTTTCAGAAAGAGATACAGGATCCATCGCACCCTCTGGTAGTCGTATTCTCTGTAGCGTTTCCTGGCTTCCTTTGGTTTAAGCCTCTGGTTTTATTCTGTATCATTGACTGTCACTGTTTTGATTTGTTCCATGGACAGTTCACTATCCTTGCTATTTGGATGCATTTTTCAAGAGTTTTGTCTCAATCAACTGCCCATAAAGCGAAACTGTCTCCCATATATAATTCTTTTTTTTTAATTATGTAATTTTTAATGTCTGCAAGGTTATATGTGGATGCTGCAGTTCTCAGCTCTGTAACGTGAACATCCATTCCCTCTTTTTTCTGGTTTTGGGCACAAAGCATAAGTATCTCTCAACAGGCTCATTCTGCCTGGGGTCACAGTACTCATCCAACACCTTTATCTGTTGTTCTACTACTTCAGGCATTATTCCAGGAAAAAAAAAATGTCTTACTCTCTTCTCATCTTTATTCCCTGATGAGGTAGTAATAACATTTTATCTTCATTTTTTTTTATCATTATCCCCCAAAGCCACTTCTGTGTACACACCGTCCTTGCTTCCACTCCTGCTATGCTTGTGCAAGTTTACTGTCTATAAATCCAGGATTTCTGCTGGTCTGAGTCCCTTCATGCTGCCTGTTTGTTCTTTTTCTAGGTGCTGGTTTTGTTTCCCTTACTTGGTGTGGGTGTCTGTACATAAATTGCTGCCACCCTGTTTCATGTACCCTGCCCTGGATAGTAACATAAGACGACTTAATGTTTCTAATAATAAACAGAACTATTTAAAGAGACACTCCAACTGCAACTAGCATTCTGTTTACATGAAAATGAACTAGCTTCCTAATCAAAAGTCTACTTGAGCCTTGTTGCTTATCATGCTGATGTGGTTAAGACATATCGGTTTATATAGATGACGGCACACAAGAGAATGATGTAACTAGTGCACATCCAGCCACCTTTGACTCCACAGCTCAAATGATCAGATACCTATTTACAACTGAGTTGATGGAAGACAGCTTTTGGCATGAATCCAACTCAGACCCCCTGCACCCAGTGCAGAATATCTTAACCTCTCAGCTACTTTATCTCCTCCCTTTATGCTGTCCAAATTCTTTCCTTCTGCTACCTTTGCTTCTTCCTCCAAGGCCACTACCCATCCCATAAGAGTAAACAGAGCATATTATATTTTGATTGTGTTCCCTTCTTGCCCCATCCTACATTCTTATTGCCAAGACGCTAGGGAAAGTGATAAAGGAAATGGTTCTTTCAAATTATATTGTTATTATATATATTTTTTATATTTAAACTCTGTGTCTTTCTACCTTTTTCCCATCTATAATTCATAATTTAAATCACAATAATAGCTGATGCATCTAGATCTTTCAAACATCTGATATTAGACGCACAATTTCTGCCCACAATCTCAGTTCTGAAAAATCTAGGATTCAGGCATTGTCTTAACTAAATCAAATGAAAAACTGACTATTGATTTAATATTATTTGGCTGGGAAGCATTGATTGATTTAACTAAATTGTTTTACAAACAATTAAAAAAAAATCAGAGTAACTTCTGTGTGCAGATTGGGCCCTTGTGTAGTATGCAGAAAATATAAGCCAAATTAGTTCTTAGCAAGATGAATAATACAATACATACTGGGTGTATCTACACATGTGCTTTAATGTGCAGTAGCCTATTTTACTGTGCATTAAAGTGTCACATACAAAAACACATGATTAGGCTAATGTGAAATAAAATAGGCTACTATGCATTAAACAGCACTTAAAAACCATGCACATTCATTACTGCACATTAAGGCAGCCTAACGTGCATTTCTTTAGTACCATAGGGCACTTTTACACATGCTCTGGTGGTGGGAGAGGGTGTCACTTTAATTAGAGCCACTTCAAGAGCTGCTCTAATTAAAGCACTGCAGTGTCTCATGTATCAGTGTCCTCGCATTTCAAAATGGCGGTGGGGGGGCACTTCAACTACAGCTTGTTCAACAAGCTTTAGTTCAAGCGCCCCGCCACTATTTTTAAGTGCAGAGACACCGATACATAAGACATAGGAGGCTGTCTGGAACACAGTAATTACCACTCTCAAGCAGACTTGACTAATCACAGCTCCAGCAGACTTGATTAATTAATCACAAGTAATTACAGCGCATGAGAGCAGCCACAACACTTGTATACAGGCACCCCAACATTGGAGGTACTAAATTTAATGTGAATTAAAAAAAGTGCCTTAATGCACATGTAGATGCACCCAATGTGTATGTATATTTATTTCATGTTACTGTGTCTGTTTTTTTTCTTTCATGTCAGGTATTAGTGCACTACTCTATAAGCAAATTAACATGATGAAACTTAGCCAACTACTCCCAAAATGTAAGCCTTATTTACCGCTTCCTAAGCTAATGTTATTCTGTTGACTTAAATGATTTCCTCCAACATGTAGAGCTGTAAATGTGAGACAAATCAGGCCAAGAAGTCAGTTATCCATGCATTTGGATACTTCTATAAGATAAAATAATACTGCACAATTTGTGGGTCAAATGTTGCTCACTGAACTCACATGAATAGTTCGTTCCCTGGGAAATAATCATGAGCTCTATTTTCTGTTATATTACATGTAATTTTTAGAGGTAGGAAGAATAAAAAACAAGACTTGCGCATTTTCCTCTGGTACTTGAGGTAAAAACCACTACTTGAGTGCGGTAACTAAAATTGTTGAGATGTCTTCCGAAGATATCAACAGAGCGATTCTAAAAGATTCAGAGAGACTTACAGTACACCCGCGGTAGAAGTTAAGATTTTAAAGTTTACATCTGTCCTAAACTTTTCCAGAATGCAGGAAACAGGAAATGGGTCTGCTTTTAGCCACTGTTTTAGTTGTAAGCTCTAGTTAAGGCTATAAACAGGCACTGCCAAATGAAGCAGATCAGCTGTGCTGGGATTCACTTCTTTGTGTAAATGGAGGTTGTCTGTGGCCCCACGGGGTTGGGCTCCTCTGGAACAAGACTCAGGACGTACCGCTGCGAAGGGGGGAACCCTGGGTTTCCCTGCTTGCAGAGGTGTGCTGGGGAAACCAGGGCAATCTCCAAGGCATGCAGGATCAGACCCCCTGAGGTCCCAGGAAAACCAGTCTGGGGCAGCTGGAGAGCATGGGCAGCTCCAGATTACCCACATTCTCCCACCTTAAAACAAAGACATCTGCCACAAAATACCAGCACAAATTAATACTACCTTTTGTCACAGCCATAAATTTGGGCATTTCTGACACGACAAAGGGCATGGATGTCTGTTTGCTTTTGCTTTGTGACACCATAAAAACGTTTATGGCTGTACAGAGGTGAAATCTGCTTGAAGCCTTGGAATCACAGAATCATATACAAGTGGAGCTGGCAGGGACCTCAGGAGGTCTAATCCAAGCCCCTGCTGAAGACAGACATCCCATCTAAGCTATTCCAAGCCAGTGTCTATCCAACCTGCTCTTAAAAGCTTCCAAGGATGGAGATTCCACAGCCTCTTTAGGTAATCCTTTCCAATGCTCAACTGCACTCATCATGAGAAAGTTCTTCCTAATATAGCACCTACATTTCCCGTGTTGCAATTTAAGACCCATACTGTCCCCTGCAGCCACAGAAAATAATCTATCATCATCCTCTTTTATAACCATCCTTCAGGTGCTTAAAAGCTGTTATCAAACCCTCCCTTCCACAAATCTTCTCTTCTTCAGACTAGATATTCCCAATTCTTCCAACCTTTTTTTCATAACTCACATTTCCTAGACGTGGACTTTGCCTTCCTCTACATTTGACAGAATTTAGTAAAATACTGTTCTGACACTAAGGCCTTTGGGCATTACCACAATTCAAATGAAAAGTAACACTATATTTCAAGCTATAAAATTCAATTCTGGATCTAGGTTTCAGATTCAGGCTTTGGTTTTAGCCAACATCTCATAACTACAAACACATTCAAACACACATATCACATACATGCACGCACACCGTTTTATTTTTGTGGTTTAACAGTTCCCTTTTTATTTTTGTGGTTTAACAGTGGAAACCAAGATCAAGCCGGTATGATGGCTTTGCTAATATTTTTATTATATTTAGATTTGGAATTCGAAGTCTTCAAAACAACAGCAAAAGACTGCTTACCAAGAATAATTAGAAAAAAATGCTCATCAGTGTTGATGAACATATGGTGAGAAAAAAAAAATCTGCTAAACCAAACTTCAGTGCTTTTTCTTTTTACTCAAAATGAAACTATTTTAGCCTATAAATGCAGCTATGACTTTTCATATTCCTATTTTAC
>NW_005842261.1:640773-651599 GCF_000455745.1 Alligator sinensis | reverse complement strand
AGGGAAAGAAATTTAGAAAATAAAGGTAATGAGGCATAAGTAAAAATAAGAGGGGACAATATATTTTGTTGTTTTTGTTTTCCTGTTCCAGAATTCAAGTTCTTAAAAAGTTACGGCTATTCAGTGTCAAAGGCAAACTTTGCCAATACTAGTTTACAGAGGTCACGTCTGAGAACCATGTCCAGGACTTTGTAACTCTGGCATATCTCTCTGCTTCAGTTTTACATCTGTAAAAATAGGCTAATAATACTTACTTGCTGTATTTCACATTGGTGTGTTGAGAATTAATTATGGGATTGATCTTATAGGGAAGTCTTAGGGCTTATATGTGTACTTTTCTCCTGCAATCCACTACTTTTAAAGAGTGATAAAAAGGTAAAAAGTTCTGTGTTGATGTTCAAGATTAACATCCACTCATTATAGCTTTCTTTGCCTTCCTAACTAAAAGAAATAATAATTATGTGGTTCTAAGTTCATATCCTGTATTTCATCAACACCTAAAAGCGGCTCTTAGCTTTAACTCAGAGGGAGTTTGAGGAAGCAAAAACAGACAACCTAGCTCCAGTCTGAGTAGGTCTTATGAGGCAATTTTTAACTCAAAATTGTTTCAAAAGACACTGAATTTTATTATATAGGATGCTGAAATTACCTGTTATAATAGGTCATAAGAGCTCTGAACAGCAAATCTGCTTCACCACCCAAACAGCTTTTGCTTCTGTTACACACACATAGTCGTTATCAGTTTTTACGTATGAGGGTATGAAAGTGGAGGTACGGGTACTTTATATAATGTGGGAAAACAGATATAAGAACGTAGAAGAATGCTCAGACAAGTTTTGATTTACCATTCTTGACCATGATAAGTCAGTGAAATGATATCTAGGTATGCATACCTGTTTACATGTGAAATAACTGGTGCAAGTTTGAGATGCTGCTGAGTTCAGTTTAGGAAGTACAGTATGTATAATAAGTTGAGGAGTTTCATTTCCCAGAAACTGACTTAGTATTTATGAGCTTCAACATGGAAAATGTGAATTAATATTGTTTTAAGGAACTTGCCTGATTGCAAATATGAGAAGACTGGGCATACTGCTTAAGTTTTAAACATGATAAAAAAGGAAGTGGTTTCAAACTGAATCTTTTCACCAATGCTTTGTATCTGTAAATACAATCTGGCCAGTGACAGGGATGTTTTGTTATGCTTAAGAAGTTCATCATTTTATCAAGAGTCCAAAATGCACTTGGCAAGGATAAGATTGCTGTGCCAACGTAAAATTTCAACATAAAATACTGGTTTCTTTGTCTGCCAAGATACCACTCTGTTGAGAGATGGAGGGTTGGAAAGAAGATAACACATTTTATTCTTCAGAGAAATCTGGAAAAAGTTCAGGTTGTGAGAGTATTTTGAAACTAATGACCTTTATGTTGTGGTCCAGGCATTAGTGTAATATGAGCAGTAAAGAAACCCCATTTTTTCTGTTCTTTAATTGGATAAGTACGCAAGGATTTCCAGCAAGATTTCTGCATATGCAAAATTAAAGCTCAGTTTATACAAATACTAACCTATGAAGCTTTGAATGATTGTTTAAATATTCTCAGAGAATGACCAGAAAAGATAAAGCAAAATCTTTTTAAAAGATATTTTCACATATTGGAGGAAATTATTTTGAATATTGTAGGTCTCAGAAATGCCAACTTCAACTATAATTTTACTTTCCAATAAATGTCATGCCTGATTCCTGTTGAGGAACACTTCTTTCATAAGTTACAGTGATAGGGATGTCCAAAATAGGTAGAGTTTATCTTAAATCTTATTAACGAGTAATGAATTTCACTCAGATTGAATTAAATGGGGTGTAGCTGCTCACAGATGCAGGAAAGACCTACAAATTCTATAATAATGCAAATATAAAATTGACATTTTTATCTTCTGTGTCAGAAAATATAGTAATGTTTTGGTTCTATAACAAACATCTTCTTGCTCCCATTGTATAAAGAGTATTGTAGGCTATTTTCTTCTATTATTGTAGACATAGCAATATACTGTTCAGCAAATTGCCACTTACAATGATACAGAACTTTATCTTTGTGTGTAACCTTAAAAGAAACACTCATATATATATATATATATATATATATATATTTACTGCATATGCATGAATATTTTTATGTGGTAAATTACACTACTGTAATACAGCGTACAAGAGAAAACCCTATTAAGTAGTAGTCCCAAAAAAGATGTCATTCTGAGGATTTGTTCATTTCTGCGTAGCAGTAGATCAGTAAAAGATACAGAGCTAAATCTATCCTTGATCAAACGAGCTTAGAGCAGGGATAGATTTGGCCCAGAATTTCCAGCTAATTGGTTCTGTAACCTCATCTTAATAGTAAAATCTTTTCAGTCTGGTTTACATATATTCTAACAGGTTCTACACTGCTAGAAAGAGCCTTGTTCAGTTAGCATAATTCACCAGGCTGAAGACTAGAGAAACTTTATGCATTTCCTAGGCTTTACCACAGCCAAGATTGGAATTAGGATCCTTCTGCATTGCAGACAGCAACTCTACAAGGTGAAATATAGTATTCCTCTCTCACCTGACCAACACACTGTTAAGTATGGTTCACCTTGAAGTAATTATGGACATATTTTACAGGATAGTCAAACCTGATCAGAAGATGACTTCTTCAGGAAATACATGTGGAAAGACTATTGGTACCATCCTGTTTGCCAGATGAGGTTGATAGAGCTTGGTCACTGACTTCAAGTAGGAGCAGAAATGGACCTTATGTCAAGGCATCTAATACTGCATATTCAGTACAAAAGAAACATTTCAAATACTACATCCTATGAACTTATTGTCAATTCCTATAGCAGAGTACATCATTTATGCAGAGAAACTTTTGCTGGGGTTGTGTTGGGAAAAGCCCCCATAACTAGCAGTTTTAGAGTTAACATATGACGATTAATGGGGCAGACCCACCTTTCACAACTATTGTTTTAAGCTGTAAAGCACATTCATAAATTTCATAGATATTTAGGGTCGGAAGGGACCTTAGTAGATCATTAAATCTGATCCCCTGCTCTGGGCAAGAAAGAGTGCTGGGGTCAGATGACCCCAGCCAGGTGCATGTCCAGTCTCCTCTTAAAGACCCCCAAAGTAGGGGAGAGCACCACCTCCCTTGGAAGCCCATTCCAGATCCTGGCAGCCCTAACTGTAAACAAGTTCTTCCTGATGTCTAATCTAAATCTGCTCTCTGTCAGTTTGTGGTTGTTGTTTCTAATAACTCCAAGGGGTGCCCTCGTAAACGGAGCATCTCCTGTTCCTTGCTGCCCCACCCTCCCAATGAATTCATAGATGGCCACAAGATCCCCTCTCAGCCTTCACTTGTGGAGGCTGAAGAGATCCAGGTCCCTCAATCTCTCCCCGTAACACCTTACCTGCAGGCCCCTAACCACCCGAGTAGCCCTCCTCTGGACAAGGTTATCTACATCCCTCTGGAAGTGCGGCACCCAAAACTGGACGCAGTCCTTCAGCTGCGGCCTTACCAATGCCGCGTAGAGGGGAAGTATGACCTCCCTAGACCTGTTCGTGATGCACCTGCTAATGAATGATAGTGTGTGGTTAGCTTTATTGATCGCTTCATCACATTGACAACTCATGTTCATCTTGGAGTCAACTCTGACTCTGAGATCTCTTTGCACTGCTGTGCTGCTTAGGAAGTCATCTCCCAGTCTGTAAGTGTATTGGAGATTCCTTCTCCCAAGGTGCAATACCTTGCACTTATCTTTGTTAAACTGCATCCTATTCTGCTCTGCCCACTTTTCTAACCTGTCCAAACCCGCTTGAATCTGTTCCCTGCCCACTAGTGTGTTTACTTTGCCCCATTATTTGGTGTCATCCGTGAATTTGGACAGAGTGCTCTCCACGCCCTCATCCAGGTCACTGATGAAGGCATTGAACAGCACTGGTCTGAAGACTGAACCCTGCGGGACCCCACTGCCCACATCTTTCCAGTTTGATACCGACCCATCCACCACCACTCTCTGGGCGTGTTCCTTATGCCAATTCGCCACCCACCTGACCGTGTAATCATCTACATCACAGCTGCTTAGTTTATTTATGAGAATGGGGTGAGACACGGTGTCAAAGGCCTTTTTAAAATCCAAGTAAATTACATCAACCTCGAGTCCTGCATCTAAACATTTTTTGACCTGGTCTTAGAAAAGAAACAATGTTAGTCAGCCAGGATCTACCTGCTATTCAGACTAGGTAAACGCCATAGCATGCATTATTAACCTTGAAAATATGATCCAAGGGTTTCTTTGGAAGCCTTAGGGCTACAAACATAATTATTTAAAAAATAAAAGCTGTGATTCTGGTGTCATCCCATGGCTCCTGGAATGAAGTGATCAACTTTGAGGAGCAAAATCTGGGAAGCAGTCTTAGACACTTTACAGACCTCCAGAATTGGAAGTAGTCTACAGAATTCCCACTTCTGTTTAGTATAGACACATTGGGCACTTAAACATATGATAGACCTTTACTCTGACATGTGCTAATTAGTATACATTGGAGCAGACTCGATTAATTGAGTCTGTTGCGAGTCTAATGGAGTGTGCTAATTAGCATGCTCCAGCAGCCTCCGCGTCATGTGTATTCAGCATCCCTGCATTTCAAAATGACAGCAGGAGCACTTTAACTAAAGCTTGTTGAATGGCTCTGAGAGCTACTTTAATTAAAGTGCCCCCCCTCCACCCTGGAGCACATGTATAGATGCCCATTAGTTCAGTGCTACGAGGGACCAGAGGCAGATCTGGGGTGTGGGGGGTGTAGTGGTACAGCTGCACCCCGCTCTGATTCCTACTCCACCCAAAGTTCAAAACCAACGGTCTAGGAGGGGCAGTGGCATTTTTATTCAGGCAGTAATGAGAGAGTTAACTAACTTCATGGGTCACTGTCATCTACCTGATTCCTGCTAATCACTCTCTACTCCACAGGTGTTAGTGGCCCTCTGTCCTTTTTAATGATGTTCCACTATTCAAACTAGTCTTTCTTCTGCAATTTTGTTATCTGTTAGCTAGTCCTAGTAATGTCTCTTCTATTTCATAGCCCTGCCGATTCTCTTTAGAACTAGCTAAAAACCTTAACTCAGGTGTGGTAATATTAACTCACATGTAGAAATGACTGACAGTGAAGTACTGAAGGGACTGTCAAAATGCTCAAGAAGGCTAGATTTTTTTTCCTTGAATCTGAATAAGAGATTTACATTTAACTATAATGACTACAGAACTAATGAAACAATATCTTTTGATTATTTTGCCTATCTTGTTGTGCTTTTTTAAAACTTTATATATAACCTAGCAAATGAATGCACATTCCAATAGCTATATGTGTTTTTGCTTTAATATTAAACTGAATGATATAGTGCTAACCCCCTAACATATTATTAGTAAAGCATCTAGGTTCTCTTGAAGTAGAGAAAATATGTGTTCTGTTATACGTGATGATGTGCCACCGTCCCTTCCAAAATTCGAGATCCGCCCATGCACAGGGCTAATTAGCATGAGGGCAGCACCATATGCACACAGCTAAACTGCTTACAATTCAGGAGACAGCTATCTCCTGAACCAGAAGCTGTGAGCTATATAGTTATATTCCCTTGACATCAGGCAGCACCATACTGTGTCTGCTGATGCAGCAGAACACTTCCTTCTACTGTCAGAAGTTGGGGTGAGGGAGGGGTTGACCAATCTGAGACAAATTTTCCAAATTCAGGACAAAAATCCTGTTTCAGGAATGTTTGGGGGATACTAGGACATAACCCCAGAACTGGAAACTACTCTCTAAACTTATTTGGTTGCTTTATCTTGGATCCCAGACCCTACTTAAATGTCTATTTAATCCAGCTCTGAGTAATTCTGTTAAAGTCAGTGGAATCACTCCAGATTTCCACTGGCATAACTGAGAGCAGACTGTTGTGTTAAGAATTTGAAGGAATTTTTTATAACAGAAATTTCAGTATGCTATGGCATAGCTATCAGGACATACCCTTTTCACTTGAGAGAAAAATACAAAAGCTAGATGATATGTAAAAGACAAAGCAACAAGGAAATGTATGCATCAGTATTTCTTGCACGATCCTGAAAGTTCATTTTTGCCTGCATAGTTTTTTTAATAAGCAGTATAAGCTTTTCAGTGTGTGCTTCAATTAGATTATGCAGAACAGTGTTTTTTCTTCTTCTCATCTTCCTCATATTTGTTATTAAAACCTTCTGAGGAGGTGGGATGTTGGCTACTAAGAGAAAGTTAGACAGGGAAATGTCTTTAAGTATCAGCGAAGGCTCCAGAATGGAGGTTTTCTATTTTGCTCTATGTGCAATTTTCTTGCAATAAAAAATGACTCAGTATTATGACCTATATTTGAACCTTGTATTCTGCCCCAGAACACAAGGTAAATAAATTGATGGAGCATCCTGAAAAATGCATGTTGGCAGTGTGTGTTTGCCTGTGTAGGATATAAGGTCAAATGTCTGAATGATGTGGAATGATAATATGAACAAAAATGCTCTTTGGGACTTTCAAATCTGATTCATTTTCTTAAATCCCATAAATTAACTACCGTATTACATTGCCGGATGGCATAACAGGTTCTGATATCATGTAGTCAGGAACAAGGCTTGTCCAGTATGAATGAACAGCGCCGCACTGAGGAGCAGGGCTGGCCTTATGTGGGGGCAACCGTCCAGGATGCTGTGGTCAGGGGGGTGCCACGCACACACATACACACACAAAACCTCCGCCTCCCCGCTGGACTGTGCCCTGAGCCCCTGCCTCTGCCTTTTTCTGCAGCAGCGCTGCTGACTTGGGGAGTGGTGGGAGAAGTTGGCTGGCCGCAGGGCTCAGCAATGATGAGGAGGCGAGACAGAGTTAAGCAGGAAGGCTGTGAGCAATGCCTGCTGCCCCCTGCCCAAGACTGGCTCTGCAAGTCCTACTATTGCATGAGCCAGCAGCACCTGCTCCTCATGTTCCTGCTGCTCATCATCATGGGCACCTACCTGGCACTGCTCACCACCTTCTTCACTTCAGGGCTAGTAAAAGATGAACCTTCCCCTATTCCCTCCACCCCTTCTCCCTTTGCCCTGCTTGGGTACCACCAGGGTGAGAAGCAAATCTCCCAATCCAGCCCAGCAGCTTCCTCTGGGGCGCTATTTTTGAAACTTTTGCTAATACTACAACATTCTTAAACTCAAAGAAATGGTGCCAAAGTACAAGTTCGCCCAGGGTGCCTTTTTCCCTAAGGCCGGCCCTGCTGAAGAGATCAAAAAAGGTCACTTAACATAATGAAAATTAGAGCCAAAAGAGAGGCTGAAGAAGAATTACTTAAATACTGAAAGCCTACTCAAGCGATCTTAACAGAATGAGAGCATAAGGTTGGATATGTAAGAAGGTATTCAAAAGTTTGGAGAAAACACATTAGTAAATATCGATAAGGTGCTTTAAGTATGCAAAATATAATAGAATTTTAAAATATTATTGCAAAAATATTTGTTTTACAAGACCAGAGAAAGATGCATTATCGAAGCACCTGAGCATCAAATGTAGTTCTGGTAAAAAGCAAGCACAACTGCTTCTGCTTATCTAAAGGTCCATTAGATTTGCAGAGTATAAAGTGTCAATCATGAAGATAAGGAAAATGCATTTATTTGCATTGGTCTACTCTAAAGCAGGTGAGTAGTAGTGAAAGAAAGAAAACTGTCAACTCAAGAGCTGTCAAAGAAAGAGATGGAAGAAGTGCCTGAAAGACTGAAAAATTAAGCTGCAATAATTCCTGTGGGCCAGATGTTGCTGAAGGAGCTGTAGAACAAAGTATGACCTTGGAAATTTCATGCAATGGAAGAAGGCATGCAATCTACTCATATGTTTTATTCATAATTCATGACATTTTTAAAAGTCTTTTAATTCTGGATTCAAAATATCATTGACCTACATAAAATATAATTAAAAAATAAATAAAACCTGCAACTTCCTCTCATTCCAAAATGCGAAAATAACCGAGCAAAAGTCAAATACAAAAATATTTCCTCCACCCCCAAATGATAACATTAACTAGACTCCGTTCACCCCAAAGCCTGGGGTAAATTGGGGATCTTGCAGTGTGCTCTGAAAACCAATTAAATCTATTATTTTGGACCATGGAGTATGGAGAGTGAGCTCCAGGACTGAGGACCGTTAAAGGAAAATGTCTTACTGCTTGCTCTCACACTTCTATGCATAAACTTTTCCAGCTTGAGCACCTTTATTTGACCTCAATATACACAGGTATAGAGCAGGGGAATAATCACTAACTGGAAGCAGTTACCAATTTGTGTGGACGTTTTAGATCAAAATTAATACTTTAAATTCCTCCTGGAAACCAAGTCAGCTGGTGCATACCACAGAGTGCTGGTATTTGTGGGTCCAAGGAGATGCACCACATTTTCTACTAAAACCATTCTGGAAGTGGCAACTGATCATTTTTTTTCCAGGGTTGGCCTCTGCTTCCTTACATACTGTACAACTACTAGTCATGAAAGGCATGTGGGAGTGGCGCCTTAGTCAGCCTGACATGCCTTCTGCCTGACTTCAGACTAACAGGGCTAACCACCTTTCTGCTCAAAAACTGATTTGTGCATTACCTGACTTGCCATGGACATGGCACAGGTCATTGTTAACAAAAAATACTGAATTTTGATTGGGTCAATAGGACTAGTGCCACCTGCAGCAACCTCTCACGACCTCTGACACAAGGTCTCTATAACCAGTCTCACCTAAACAGGAAGAAACAAGGAAAAACAGCTGCTCATCAACTGGAATACAATTAAATTCTGTTTGCACAGTTTAGTTACAACCTTATCCAAACTATACTGGAATTGTGCAAGCATTAAGCACAATAAATCACTGCTATCAGGGACATTTTCTGCAAACCAGGTAGATGTACCTTTAAAATTGTAAGAATCTGCTAGAGTGAGTTGTTATGTTATGTAGTATAATAGATAAGCACCGTACATGCTGTGCTCTTCCATGGAAACTTTACTTTTGTTCTTCCACGATTTTTTTTTCTGTCCTGGTTTGTTTTTCAGTTTTCATTTTCCTTTAAATGCAAGCCACTTGAACTGAATGTGGGTGGCTGCTGTTTGGGAAACGCAAAACTAAGAATTTCAGCAATAACAAGGAGATCAAAAGAGAGAAGGCAGGCAAGGAAGAGGTCTTAGATTATAAGGAAGCATATAAAACTGAAACGTTCATCGACACCATGCGTGTCTCTTCTGCTGCATCAACTCTGCTTCACAAAATGTCTACTGCCTCTGCAGACAGCAGTCTCGCAGACATGTCAGCATCTTGCCTGGAAACCATAAATGTACCTGCACCTTTCCGGGGGAGGGGGTGTCTTGCTATCTGTGCTTTCATTTAGTTTTATTTATTTATTATTTATTAGTTTTTGCTTTATGTTTAGATCCTGCAGAGATCCTTGCCAGGAAGTCCTTTGCATGGCTCCATCCTGCGAGCTGCAGAGATGGCAGGAGGCAGACAAAGCTCTTCTGACTGGTCTTTTCAAACCAGTTTAATTGGATTCTGCTGTTTCAAAACACCCATGGAGGTCACACCCAGAAATGTTCAAGTAATTGGAAGATGAGAAATGGGTGTGTGCAGTGGTTGCTCTAACACACACACATATTATGTAAAAAAAAAAAAAATCAGATTAAATGACACAGTGATCTCTTGAGAAATAACTCTGTTAACTCAGTCAGTATCATTGAGATCTTACACTATAGATTTTTTGCCTCTAGGTTTCAAATATAAAAGGACTTTTGTACAAAACACTCAGCTGAAGTACTGATGGGATCCGTATATTGTAGCATGTGGTATCTGGTTTCTCACTGCAGTACATGTTTTTACAATGAAGGGGGAGGGGAAGAGGAGCAGCCCTTAAAGAGTGTGCCAGTAATCTGTTGCAAAGTACTGGAGCTCTCTGAGCCAATTAGTCCTGAAGTTAACCATTTAATTGCTGAAAAATGAGTGTCAGGCACTGAATCAAAGAGATTAGGAACAGAAAAGACTACATATGGTATCTAGTCTGATCAACCGCCAATAAAAGATTATTCCCTATAATGTGTTTTTCTACTCTAATACCATTCTTTACTCTTAATACTTTTACTACTAAAACTGGTAACTGGAACTGTCTGCTAAGAAAGCGCTGTGTGTAAAATAAAACAAAATACAACTAAACCAAAACTTTGTTCGTCCTGTAAAGGGGGTAAGAGCTGTCTCCAGAGCTGATAAACTTCCACAATAGAGATCTATGGTCAGATTTATCTCAGGACTATGTCAGCGTCTAGTGGCATTGACTTGTGACCACTGGAAGCAGAAAGTTTGGTAGGAAGTTTGGGTCAGTGGAAGGCAACCCAGCTTGTACTCCCCTCCACTGGTAAGCTAGTGCAGTGCAAACTGTGGGTGGGATGAGCAGGGATCTGACCTAGCAGGGGAGACCAGACTTTGGGCTATTCAGCACATTTCTTCAGACTATGTCAGCGTCTAGTGGCATTGACTTGTGACCACTGGAAGCAGAAAGTTTGGTAGGAAGTTTGGGTCAGTGGAAGGCAACCCAGCTTGTACTCCCCTCCACTGGTAAGCTAGTGCAGTGCAAACTGTGGGTGGGATGAGCAGGGATCTGACCTAGCAGGGGAGACCAGACTTTGGGCTATTCAGCACATTTCTTCAGCAGCTTCTGCTGGCAGGGTGGCTGCAGAGGCTTGCTGTAATTTAAAGCTGCTCCCCTACACAGGC
>NW_005842261.1:633256-640763 GCF_000455745.1 Alligator sinensis | reverse complement strand
ACATCTGCTTTCCTCTGAATAAATACCTCCTCTTTCCAGAGCCAGGAAAGGGCAAGAAGCTGTAGTTCAGATCTCCAGCCCCCCAAGCCAGTGATTCTCAACCAGGGTGATGAGGCACCCTGGGGTCCTACCAGATCCTTTGAAGGGTGCCATGAAATGTGAAGAGCTAAGAGAGGTGTAAAGAGATAAGCAGATAAGGCAGGATCAGGTTGGTTCCTGCCTGGAGGATCCCCCACCCCTACTGTCCAGCCCTGTGTAAGGAAGTACACTGTAATATATAAATGAGTTTTTAGGTAACCAGGTTGTAGCCGTATTGGTCTAGAGGAAAAAGCAATCAGGGCTCATGGACAGAGGTGATATCTTTTATTAGACCAACAAGATTTTTGCAAAAAAAAGTCTTTAATTTCAATTAAAGACTTTTTTTTGCAAAATCTTGTTGGTTTAATAAAAGATACCACCTCTGTCCACATGCAATTAAAGAATTTGTTTTGCAAAAATCTTGTTGGTGAAAAGATATCACCTCTGTCCATAAGCCCTGCTTGCTAAATGAGTTTTTGAAATTGGGTGCCTCAGGTGCAGTGAAAGGTGCCTCGAGTCCAAAAAGGTGGAGAACCACTGCCCTATGCTCTACCTTTTCTGTGCATGAGTGTACATACTAGGGGAAGAAAGGTACAAGGTACAAGTAACCTGCCCAACCTTTGTGACCGCTCACAAGGGCCAGACACAACGAGGCTGAAAAACACAGGCACTTGTGGCCCTTGTCACCTTCCTTTTCATGCACAGGGGTGGTTGCCATTCAGATCCGAGAAGGTTTTCCATCCTGCCCAACCTTTCCACCATGGGTGTAAATAACTACGTATGGGTCAGGACAACAATGGATTGGCCCCTTGGTGAGGCTAGCAACCCCAAGGGTATGCCTACACAGTACGATCCAGTGCTTCAGAGACAGACCCAGCCAGATCTGAGCAAGCTAGCTCAGGCGCTGGCAGCAGCACAGCCGTATTAGCTCCACCTTCCACCTGGGCAGGGCAAAGCGCCGCTCGAACACAGCTCTTTTGCTTCCACTACCACACGACTCTGCATTGTGCCTGCAGATATATCCCAACAGGACCAACCGCTCCAATGAGGATGGGGGATGGGGTGAAGATAACACCACATCCCACTCCCTCCTACTAGGTATAGTGCACGCCACATCCCTTTAAGGGATGGCAGAGCTGGCAGTGTAGTGTATTCTTCCAGACCTCCAGATACATTAAACCGTAAATTTAAACTTCTCAAACCAAACAGCATGGAAGGGGGAGAAATCCAGTGCCAAGAAAAAAGCAGATTATTTAGGCCTGAGAGAGAGGCATGCAGAGCTCTGGCAGCACAAGCGCTCTCTTGTTCCTACTGCCTCCCACAGCTGCACTCACTAAATATATCCTGTGCAGAGAACTGCATTTCTCCACCCTTTACCAGGGCCAATCAGATTTTCACAAACAACGTCAGGATCCCTCGGGACATGCAAGCAGTCAGCAACAGTGCCCTAGTTACAGGATATTGTGCAGGATGGAAAAGACTAAGAATATTCCTCCATCTGAGTGAAAATGTCATGGCCACAGATTCTTTCAAGAAGGAATGTCTGGAGCTGGTAAATGAACCCTTGGGGTTGATAACAATATAGGTGCTTCCTCATTTGGCCTACCCATTTGCATGCTGCCAAAATCAAGAACTGAAAGTCGATCCCTTCTGACAATTGTTCGATAGTCTACGTGACAGGAATTGCTGAGTTTCAGTCCAGTTTTCAGAAAACTAGTGTCAGCTCAAAAACAAAAAAAGAAATACATACATATAAAAATCCAACCCACACAGCACAGATGGCACTAACTGCCCACAAAAGCTTGGGCACAGTCTTAGCTAAGAGATGGCTCAAGGGCTGAATGTTTCATAGGGACAGATCACTAGATTTTCACACTTGGAAGCGCTCCTTCAAGACCAAGATTGCAGCACACTGGCACAATCCTGGCATGTGGGGGAAGCTTGAACAGTGACTAACTGCTCACTACCATTCTGGGCATCAATAAAGGGCTGACATCTCTCAGGATAACCAGTTGGCACTTTCACAAGCACCTTCCTTTCCTTCTTTGTGCCCTTGTGACAAGGTAGGTAGCAGAATTCGCAGATTCGTTGGAATCAGACCGGCCGCACTGAGCACTTCTGCTTTGGCCCCAAACTTTGTGACCTCTGGACTGTCAACTATGTGCCTACCGCCTGCACTGCGCAGGCCTCCCTGACCAGCACTAAACTGACACAGAAAATGTAAGGCAGCTCTCTAAAGTTAGGGTCCTTTTCTATTCTTTGTGGCAGGGAGGAGAGGGAAACATGCAAACACCAGCCAAATGTGAGCAGGAGGGGAGAGAAGCGCACAAGACTTGCTGCCCCATTTCCTCAAGGCCACCTGCAGAATAATCATATCTGTTCATCTGAACTTTCACAAATAATGACATATAACTAGTTGGTCTGGGTGCTGTGCAGAGACTAGGGAGAAGCTGTCTAGGTAGCATGCAGGTGTTAATGTGATTCCTTGTGGTTTTAATTTCATTGCTCTTTTTAATACCTTCTCTGGTACATACATCCACTAGATCACTGGCAGCACAGTCACCAAACTTCCTTCCTTTTTCACATTCTTGTGACAAGGTATTTAGCAGAATTTGCAGAGATGCTGGAATCTGACAAGCCACGCCGTGAGCGCTTCTGCTTTGGCCTCAAACTTGCAAGCTCAGGGCTGTCAAGAGCACACTTTAGCACCTGTGCCACCCCAGCCCCCAGTCACCAAACCAGTTGTGATGACAGGAGAAGAGGGGAGCTCTTTGGACATATACACCAAGGTTCCCTTCCTCCTTTCATGCTATCTTTCCATATTTGTTGTATCCTCCTGCTGCACCTTTGTACCAATCAGTTATAATATTCACCTAATCGGGTCCCCATCCTGACTGAGGGACAAGTGCTATTCCTAGCTGAGAAATGAATATGACATGTGCATTCTGCTATCACTAATCCTCTGGCTCAAATCTGAACAGGAGGGAAGACCTATGTGATCTTCCTCCCCCACAGACTGCCTGCTGACATGGATTTTGATCCCTCATATCCTTTGCCTCCTCCATACCTCATCATTTGTTCTTTAGCGACAAAGTGAACTTGACAAAATCTGGTCAATCTCTAAAATTTTACCATTTATAAAAGGGAGGGAGAGCTGGATATACCCTGTAATCCAGATTAGCTGGGAAGAAAATTAAATACCCCATGCCTGATCTTAGTCCCTAGGTTTTTTAGGTAGTTTTTCTTTTTGTAATCTTAGTACTCAGAATTTACCATGTATTCAAATCAGATCTGGTTGAAGAACATTTTGCAACAACAAGAAACCAAAAGTTAACTAGGGTATAAAGTGCAGTTATATGACTCATGTTTGTCTTGGAAAACATTAATTAAGAGTCCTCCTTTCGAGAAGGACTACTGGATATAAAAAAAAAATGACCTCCCCCCATCTCTCTTGATATAGATATATACACAGCATAAGCCACCACAGTTCTAAAGTGAAGTAGGATTAAAACTGGATGATTATAAAAATTAGCTCTGTTTAAATACTTCCTCTTTTCAAACTTGAGAATTTCATAATACTAAGTTGGGCATTTTATAATACTAAGTAACCACAGCCACTGGTAAAATCACTAGGAAATCTTGGGGTGCCTGTAGACGTGCAGGGAGACTGCTTTGACATGTTGTAATTACAACACATCAGAGCAGGCTCGATTAATCAAGTTTGCACAGTTTGAATCAAGACTCCAGCAGACTCAATTCATCAAGTCTGCTGCAGTGTGCTAATTAGTGCGCTCCAGCAGCCTCCACATCTCGTGTATCAGCGTCCCTGCACTTCAACATGGCAGCGGTGGGGGCTTTAACTAAAGCTCATTCGAGTTAAAGCATCCCCGCTGCCATTTTGAATCGCAGGGATGCTGATACACAAGATGCTGTGGGCGCTTTAATTAGAGCGGCTCTTGGAGCCACTCTAATTAAAGTGTGTGGTCCCCACCCCCACCCCTGGAGCACATGTTAAAACACTCTTGGGTACTAAGAATGTGTGAAAAATGAAGCCTCTTATTTCGTGTGCCCAAATATTGGTATGGTGTTAGGTTGTTAGATTAAGTTTGAAAAATAGTGACAATTTTGCATGTAGGTTTCTATTGTTTGTACTCAGAGGGCTTTTTATATTACTGTTTCTTCCTCATTCATGTTTCACGTTTTTTTGCAACTGTTCTTTGCTCCTTTCTACCTACCTATCCTTCCCTCTATTTTTCTTAGTTTTATTAAGAGCCTTGTCCTTTTGCAACTGAAACTAATGAGCAGACTTTAGCAGAAGGTGGGTTTTTAGTTGTCTCCTTTGCATCCTTGCTTAGTGTGCCTTTTGTCAGTGAGAAGGAAGGGTAACATTAAAAAATGGATTGAAGATGGAGTCCTTCAAGTTATTATAGGCTGACCAAGTAATAGCACAAGTAATAGCACTGGAACAGAATTATCCTTTTCCCATTCCTAAGGATTGGAGACTCTTGGAGCTGATGTATTTCTGTTTTTTGGAGGAAAGAGAATCAGTTGGCTGAACTGCCTCTGCAGTAAGCCATTCAGGCAAAACTGTGGCTGTAAGCTGTGTGGCTCCTAGGAAAACTTCCTCCTTGCCCTCCAACCTCAAGGTAACCACAGACCACTTTACTGGAGGGATGGCTTGCTCACTGGTGGGAAAAAAGCTTCTATTTAAGGAAATAACCCAGTTGAAGTCTAAGCCTCTTAGCTCCTGAAAACAAACATATGACCGACTTTTCACATTGGCAGCCATGGTCCCTCTGCTTTACCTGTGGCAGGTTAGGGTGTTACATCTTGTGGTGTGCCAAGGTTGAATTTTGCTAAGACATTAGACAATGGATTTGTGTAGGATAGTTGAGATAGGGATGAACCTGCCTCAAAGCAGGGGGTTGGACTAGATGACCCATGGAAGTCCCTTCCAGTCCTACTTCTCTATGATGCTATGACCCTACATGGAGCCGTGGGTAATCAGCTCTGCCAGTAGCTTCTGTAAAAAAACCATAGACTCCTAGCAGAACAGCACCTTTAAGGACGTATCTTATTCCCACTTGTTTGCAGGGGTCTGATTTATAGCAAAACCTTCACAAAGAATAAAGTGGTTCAAAGAACATAAAACAGCTTGCCTGCAGCCCTATGGGATTTGTGAGAGCAACTCCAGGGGAAACAGGGACAGAGGAGAAAGATCCCCTGCTCTGTAGAGCCATTTGTTGTTGAGTGGAGGTGCAAGAGCTGCAGGGACTACTGCAGTCTTGAGACTAATGTAGCCGCCACAGCATATGCTACTGCTGTGTGAACTGGGAGGAGCGCTCCCAGGAGGAGCCCTTGGGCCTCTGCTGTCTTGAGCCCTGATACCCAAAGGCGTAGAGAAGAAAAGAGACAAAAACAAGGAAGGAGTTTTCTAATTCTGTACAGGGAAAGGCCTAGTTCAGTTCCTCTAGCATCCAGGTCTTCTTTTTCTGCAAGTATGTCAGTAGGCCAGGGTGAAAGAAGAAAGGAGGCTGATACTGAAAATGATTTTAGGAGGGGCTGGAGGGGGGAGAAGAAGCAGGATCCTTCCACTGCGAGCCTGCACCGCAGATTTTTGTTGCGGAGGGTCAAAGGCTCCTTTGAAGATAAAAGGTTGGGGGAGCAGAGCCAACAGGATTTAGCCTCCAAAAATAATTCTGGTTTTATATTTGAAAGTTATTAATATTTCAGATAGTGACACCGCTGTAGGAAGAAAGCAGTGTCCTTGAGTACTCACCCTTGGCTCTACAGGAGAGGAACCTTGATTTCTGCCAACAGAAGTTGCAAAAACGACAGTATCTGGCCTCTGCTTCACAGTAGGGACTGTCTATAACAGGAACCACTGTGGACACTGCACAGCAGATCATGGGGACTTTGACGTGGACCTTTGCAGGTCTGCTGCATAACATGGATTTTCTTGGACTTGCAGGAATGCATATCCCTTCCAGTGGACTGTAGGACTATTTTTTAAAGAACAAGGAAATAAACACGAAGGGCTTCATTAGATGGTGTGAAGCTTACTGGCACATATAGGATCATAGAAAATGAGGGTTGGAAGGACCTCAGGAGGTCACATCTAGTCCAACCCCCTGCTCAAAGCAGGACCGTCCCCAACTAGATCATCCCAGCCAAGGCTTTGTCTAGCCGGGTCTTGAAAACCTCCAAAGATAGAGAGTTCACAACCTTTCTGGGTTACCTATTCCAGTTTTTTAATCCCCTCCTAGTCAGAAAATTCTTCCTAAATATATCAGCAATTATATATCAACAATTTATATCAGCAGTTGCGATGGATGTTACCTTTGAAAACACCACTAACATTAAAAAACACAAATCAAAGTAAAAGCCCTCATGAAAATGAGAACTAAGGTTGCACATAGCAAACAAGGCACTGACTCAGCCACGTTTTCATCTGCCCAGACAAGAGAGACGAAGTCTCACCCTGGCAGACCTGAAGATCCACATTCCAGTACACGGGGCAAATCCTCCGGAGATGCAAGCAGACGAGCTGCTGTGCTGCGCTGGAAATGGAACTGTGATCTACCTTCTTCACAAGCCAATCCTCCTTCATAAACATCTGCCCTGGACTTTATTTGTTGGTAAATAAGAGTTCAAGCACACTTTAATTAGGAGAAGTAGACTGGCGTATCAAGAGAAGGAAGAATGGCTCCACTCACCTTTGCTTGGACGATACACTGTCAGTCTTGTTCACACATTTTTTTTTTAAACATCCAGTAGTCAGGACTCTTTAAAAATCATAGCGCAATTGTAGTTATAACGTGTGTTAGCTGAGGGGGGTGAAGTGCACTCCAACAGAAGGTAAATACGATGCACGGATTTTAATGGGCGGAGGAATTAATGCATAAGGGTGCAGTGGATTCTCCTTTACTTGAGGCCTTGAATCAAAGCTGGCCATCTTTTTAAAACAGGTGGTTTAACTGAAACAGAAGACAGGGACACAATGAAGATGTTGCTGGGCGGGCCGGCTCCCGATCCCATCCTTGCCATGTGCGAGTCGGGCCCGTCTTTGTGCACGCAGGCTGTGGCCAGCAGCCTGGGCACGCGGGGCCGGAGAAAACCGCGGGGCGGTAAGGTACGCACGAGCTAGAATCAGTTACGGAGGCGTAATGGTTGATTGAAAAGATTATTTACTTACACCCAAGGTGGTCGCGGTGTAGGCTGGACAGCTTTCCAGGCGCAGCTCCGCTTGAATCCTCGTTGGAGGACTCTGACAAACTCGGTTCCTTGACCCCGGAGTGGTTTAGGCTCCGCGGGTTCGGCAATTCTTTCCTCACGGAGTAGCTGAATCTCCGTGGGTTCTGTTCGGTTCCCAGGTCCCCCGGAGCTGTTAAGACTCCGTGGGTTCGAAAATTGGGTATATAGGATAGGG
>NW_005842261.1:631672-632410 GCF_000455745.1 Alligator sinensis | reverse complement strand
AGTCATGCTTAAACTCCATGGACATGAGTTCCAGCCATGAGACTATAGCCTCGTCAGACTCCATTTCAGATTCTTTGTACAGCTTCTGTAACTCCGTCCAAGCACGAATGCGACTGGTGACGACATCTCGCTCATCAGTTACTTGGTTGATCATGGCTGTAGGGCAAGCTGCTCTTTCAGGAGTTGATGTTGTTACAGGCTGAAATGCCGCTGCGGGAGTCACTGCCGCTGTTATTGCTTCAGGCAGGAGGGGCGGATGCACTCCTCCGCTTGACTCTCTCTTTCGTCGGCAGGAAGGTGTGGTCGGCAGAGGTGTCGCTGAGTCACTAGGCGGGGTTGCCGGCGACGACGCTGCGTCGGTGGGCGGAGTCATTGACCGAACTCTCGCAGGTTCCTCTGAAGCTCCACCCTTCTTTTCCGGTTCTTCCACGTGGTCTCCCTCTTGCTCGGCGCCATCTTGGACCGGCGTTTCAGGTCCCTTTCTCTCAGCTGCTTCTTTGACCGCCTGAACAGCCATCTGCAGATGGGCTTTCAAACTTAAATTCTTGTGCATTAGATTCATTACAGTACGAAAAGTTGCACTACATTTTCCCCCCTTGTCGTACCACAAGGCCACCCTCTCATCTGCGGCTCGTTCCTCCGCTTCCAGATCTTCGCGGAGCTCAGATGGAAGCTCACGACCCCTTAATCTAGCCGCCATGAGAGGAGGGAACCGGCCGATTGGCTCAGGGTCTTTAC
>NW_005842261.1:630716-631080 GCF_000455745.1 Alligator sinensis | reverse complement strand
CTTGACCCCGGAGTGGTTTAGGCTCCGCGGGTTCGGCAATTCTTTCCTCACGGAGTAGCTGAATCTCCGTGGGTTCTGTTCGGTTCCCAGGTCCCCCGGAGCTGTTAAGACTCCGTGGGTTCGAAAATTGGGTATATAGGATAGGGATACGTCTAGGATTGCGCTCGGCGACGGGGAGAGGCCAGAGGCTGTTTAGACCTCTGTCCCTTCTTAAGAAATGCGTTGGGTTCGTAAGGATCCGCAGCGCTTAGAGATCTTCATGCTCTCCCTCTCGGACTCCAACTGCTTCCTCTCCTCTCCCATCGCTTTCTCTCCAACTTGGGCGGAAACCACCCAAGCTCTTTATACGGCTAACAAGCCCATT
>NW_005842261.1:620263-630620 GCF_000455745.1 Alligator sinensis | reverse complement strand
TCACCATGATGCAAAAGAAATGCACCATGCAAAGAAGGCTACAAACGGCGGGAAATACTCTTTTGCACGCGGGTTCTCCTATTGCAGCAGAACACTCCACCGTGCAAAGGAGCTGCAATTTAGCGGGAACATAATTTAGCGGTGCCGAAGCACACACAAACAAAAAACCACAACTTTGGGTTGTGACAGTTGCCAGGTGATTTTCTTTGGTCTGTGTTAGGCAGGAGGCTGGACCAAAAGTGGGGGTGGCAAACATACAGCCTGCGAGTTGAATCTGGCTGAGGTCATGGCAGAAGCCCTGGCAAAGCTCTTTCAGAATTCGTGGCATGCAGGGGAAATCTCTGATGACTGGAAGAGGGCCAACATTGTGCCCATCTTCAAGAAGGGGAAGAGGGAGGACCTGGGCAACTATAGGCCAATCAGCCTAACCTCCATCCCAGGGAAAATCCTGGAAAAAGCTCATTAAAGAATCTGTGTGTGATACACTTATGGAAGGTAAGAATCTGAATGACAGCCAGCATGACTTCGTCACGGGTAGGTCTTGTCTTACCAATCTCATCTCCTTCTATGACCAGGTCTCTCACCACCTGGACATGGGAGACGTGGTAAATGTTATATACCTAGACTTCCAAAAGGCTTTTGATCTAGTATCCCACGATATCCTTGTGGGAAAACTGGAAGATTGTGGGCTCAGCTGCTCAACGGTTCAGTAGGTAGGATGGGGTAGGACAGGGTAGGACGCAGAGTGTTCCCACAAACGGATGTGTCATCCTGGTGCGAAGCGGCCAGTGACGTCCCTCAGGGGTCCATGCTTGGATCAGTGCTTTACAACATCTTTATCAATGATTTGGATGGGGG
This sequence comes from Alligator sinensis, assembly GCF_000455745.1. Taxonomy (NCBI): domain Eukaryota; kingdom Metazoa; phylum Chordata; order Crocodylia; family Alligatoridae; genus Alligator; species Alligator sinensis. The sequence continues at coordinate 629,762 of NW_005842261.1, read as the reverse complement.
AGTGAAAAGCTCGCTGGCCAAGTTTACTGATGACACCAAGTTATGGGGCAGTGTGGTCACGTCAGAAGATAGGTTGCATATACAGGCGGACCTGGACAGGCTCAAGAGTTGGGAAGACTGGAACCAGGTGAAGTTTAACATTTCCAAGTGTAAGGTGCTCCATCTGGGGGCAAACAACCCTCAACATACATACAGGCTCGGTGGTGACAGCTTGACTTGCACCACAGTTGAAAGGGATCTATGGGTAATGATTGACCATCGCATGAACATGAGCCGTCAGTGCGAGGCGGTGGTCAACAGGGCAAACAGCACGCTGGCATGCATCAACCAAAGCATCTCATGTAAAACTAAGGAAGTGATACTCCCATTGTGCTCAGGCCTGGTGAGCCAGCAGCTGGAGTATTGCATCCAGTTCTGGGTGCTGCACTTCAATAAGGACATGGAAAAACTTGAGAGGGTGCAGAGAAGAGCCGTCGGTATGATCAGGGACTTGCAAGGCAAGCCATATGAGGAAAGGCTGAGGGACCTGGGCCTCTTTAGCCTAAAGAAGAGAAGGTTGAGAGGGGACTTGATAGCGGCTTACCACCGTATCAGAGGAGTGCATCAGGAGCTCGGTGAACAACTATTCACCCCTTGGGAAGACCAGGACCAATAGATACAAACTCCTGGAAGGCCACTTCTGGCTTAATACCAGGAAAAAACTTCTTCACAGTCAGGGTGTCCACATTGTGGAATAAGCTCCTTCCAGAGGTGGTGCAGTCACCCACCCTGGAGGTTTTCAAGAGGAGACTGGACAGTCACCTCGCTGGGGTCACCTAACCCCAGTTGTCTTCCTGCCTAGAGAGGGGGGCCTGGACCCAATGATCTGCGAGGTCCCCTCCAGCCCCTAACATCTATGAATCTATGAATCTGGCCTGCAGAGCTGCTCTGTCTGGCCCATCCGACTCCAGTGGGACACACTGCTACTTCCTTGTGCCCCAGGCTGGATCTGTCCAGAGGCATAAAGTGAGTCTGACACCCTGGACTAAACAACCATAATTTGTAACTAGAGATTTTTGTCCCTAAAAACCTGTGAATGTAAAAACTGTAGGGTTTGCATTAGCCTGCTGATTCAACTACAGCTATAATCGCAGTTGTTGCTAAGAGAAACCATTTTATACCAGGACACAGTGCAATTGTTCCAACTTCCACGTCTGTTGTCCTGGGACAAACCCTAAAAAGATTTGTGGACTAGGAAGTGCTAATGGTTTCTCTTGGGATAGCATGAAGTATATCTGGATGGTTGTCCCAGGACTGCATCTTTGAATCAATGGCAAAAAAGCAGCAGTGCATGCAACTGCTCACTGACCCCTGCTTAGAACAGCCATGAGTGTACAAGTCAATCCCCAAAAATTCTGTTCTGTGACAAACAGGCACAACTTGTCCCAGGACAAATGCAACCTCTATTTCTAGCTGGATTTTTAAACGTTAGCTAATACATGTTCGCATACATTTCTAACTGTGGACAAACACTAAGAGCTGGGCGTGCACTAGAACAGCATTTCTCAACCCGTGGGTCATGACCCAAAAGTGGGTCGCAAGAATAGATGAAAGGATTTCGAACAAACTTTATAAATGGATTCTCCTTTAAAGGAGAAAAACAAGGGAAACTGTGGCATTTCCCTTGCAGGCTGGCAGAGTTTCATCCTGCAAGGGGCTGCTTGCCCCACCTATTTCCTCCCCCATGTCCCACACACTCCCTCCTACCCCGTACACTGGGGACTTGGAGTCTGGGGGCAGGGGACAGTGGGTTGGGAATGAGGGGCTTTGGGTTAGGACTGGTCATCCCTGTTTACAAATGGGTCCTGGTACAAAAAAGGTTGAGAACCACTGCTCTAGAACAAAAGCAGCAAGGTCACCCAGTGAGCAGGGTCTAGGTTGCTTAAGTTATCACCATGGGGCCTATTAAAGGATGATACTGGTGGGCAGCACAGGGGGAGTCCTTGACTGGATGGCAGATGCAATGCAGGGCGTTAATGGAGGAGGATGACGTAAGGGTAACACTGGAAATAGCAGGCCTCTGACAAGGAAAAAAAAAGCACAATATGGACAAAATGCAAGTCTGGAAGGATAAAGATATGGCTGTTGCTTTACTGCTGCATGCTCTACCACAACTCTAGCACAGATAAAGCACTTGAACATGAGTCTCCATTCTAGGATGGCCATTGAGGTACCTCAAGAATAGAGGACAGTTAGGTCCCTCCTATTTCCTGTAGTAATGACCAGAGAAAGGATATATAAGGTTTAGCTGTGGCAGTATCTATACATCTCGTTCATTTGGAAGAGACAGAGCTCGGGGAACAGACACCAAATATGGTTAGGGCTCTTAACACTATCCCCATTCCTGGGATGTCACCACCATGAATGTCATGTGCCTCCCGAAGCTGGGGAGGGCATGGCAAGCTCCACAGGCAGTGGCAGTGGCAGCGGTGGCAGCGGCAGTGAGCAGGGAGCTCCCACAGGCAGCCACGGTGGTGTTGGTGTCGGTGTTGGGGGGGAGGGTGCTGAACAGTGAGAAATAAAGGACATAAAGGCATCTGGATTCATATCAATAGAGGATGGAAGGCAAAGGACCAGAAAACCGGACTGTCGTCTATCAAACTGGACGAATGGCCACCCTACTCCATTCTTCTATGAACACGAATGCAAGCATCTTGCACTGTTTTACTCGGCGCTGGAGTAAGTGCCTCTGTGAGGTGCACTGACACCGACACTCGGGTCACTCGGTTCCCAACACCGTGTAATGTCACCTGTTTGTCAAGCTACAGAACTGTCAACATAATTCGAGTGAATTCAATGGGACCAGCCGAATAAGGGAATTCCAAGAGTTTTTCCTATGATTTACTGCCGCAAGAATGAGTATAATTATCAGCATGGTGGCCGGCGGACAATAGAACGCCTCTGGTGTCGGCTATTTCTTTATTTTAAGACATCCAAGTTGTCACAGTCCATAGCTTTAAAAAATATTATTATTGAGCAATTCTTGATGCTCGTTTCACTTCTAAACCTCAATTCTGCAGCTCAGGAAGCTGCAGGCAGGCACCGTTTGTCCTCTGCCTTTAGCATGAAACCAGAATTCAAACCCCTTCTTGGAAACAAAGGTGCTTCCCAGGAGCCTGGCATGCAGCCTGCATACCAAGAGCCGTCTCCAGGCAACAGCAAAAAGATCAGTGCTTGAGCCTCACCCGTGATGCATCAGCCGTGCAAACAATTCCTGCCACGTAGGCAAGACTGTGCAGGGTAATGGAAAAATACTGCAGGGTTTTTCTTAAAGAGAAAGAGTCCCTGCTTTCTAGCGCTCTCCGTGTGAATGCTGAAGGAGAGGCTATCCACACCCTTTTTTTTCACCGGACTTGGTTCATAATCATGTTAGCATAGCTCTAAACTGTGGCGGGGCAGCTGAGCTACACCATGTAGGAGGGGAACAAAGTAGAGGTTGCTTTTACAGAGCTGCGTTCAACACTAACATGGCTTCCTCCCAGTGACGCAGTTAAAATTACTCGAGACCTGAAGCCAAAAAATTGCTTTCCAGTCCTTGACAGGCTCAGCTTTCAAACAAACTGCCTTGGTAAATCTCTAAGCAGCAAGGCAAAAGGAAAAGAGGATACCTAACAGAAACATCACAGGGTTGGGCAGTAAAAGAAATATCATGGATTACAGCCATGTTTTGGTTTAGTTTTGCCCGGGTTTGATTAATGTGTGGCTAAAATTGTTAGCCAGGATTGCTTTCTGCTCATTTTTCTTCAGCTGTAAATAGTCGCACATGCAACTCTGATAGACACTGCCATACAAATCAATTTGTATTATAGAATTAAACAGTCATCCAAGCTAGCCTGCATTTCATTTACTGCAAATCAGGTCTCACAGACCTGCAGGACTTATCCTTTAGGAGCGGGGCACCAGTAAAAGCCCCCTTCACAACTGCCTCATAAGAAAACTTGAGCTGGTTTTGCACACACTGTGCCCTTTCTGCATTTTGGAATCTGTTCCCATGCCTGTTACGCATTCAGAATAATATAAGAATTCATTTTTTTGTGATTTTACTCTCTCGTCTTTAATGATGAGCTTGGAGTTCACCTGTTTGGATACGTTCTGACCTATTTCTGTCTTTTCCTATAGTCCTCCCTGCTTCCCCTATCAGGAAAAAAAAGAATGAGTAACCAGGCCACCCCTCCCTAGCTTGCTTAGAAACAACCTCATGACTGCACTGACATCTTTGCCATAATGCCTGTCATACTGTGCAGGTATTGTTCAGGTTGCAGTGTAATCTCGATAACCCTGGGCTGTGGCCTCTACTGGGGTTGCCCACATTTCTGGGCATCCTTGGCCAGACTGTGCCATCTTAGCACCTCCAGCAGCTTATTTGTTGAACTTCTGCCATTAGCTGCCTTGTTTTTTGTCAAAAAAAGCCTGTTTCGATGTGCCTGTTTCCTCTGCAAAATCACTGCTTCAAGTTCTAAGCCAGGTGCTCTGTGATTTCACCAGAATGGCAAAAGAAAATGAAGCACTTGCTCAGAGGTGGGAAGTTCAGTGTTACCGGAGCTGCCTCCTCTTCTTGCTCTCTCTTTTAATGCATACCACTGTTGTTTTACCTTCCATGTAAACTCCACAGGGGAAAATAATCACATTTAATAGATGCAGACATCATTTTATAGCTGTCCTCAGTGTTGAACTCCAAGGGCGGGCGGGGGGAGCGGGGGGCATAATCAGAAGTTGTGACCTCTAAATAAAGATAGACAGTACCTGGCTTCCTACCTTCTGATCATCTAGTACAGCTTGGAAAGTGAAACCGGAGGCAAATAAGCTACCTTATGCACAAATTGAAAAGCAGAGGGCTCTGGTTTCTAACAACTCTTTTTCAAAGCCCTGAGAAATTACACCCTTCGACAGAACACAAAGCCTTCTCTCCCAGCACCTGCAAATGTGTCCTCCAGACGATAGCTGACGGTGCAGGTCAGAACTAGTCTAACAGCTCGGGATTCACACAAGCCTGGTTAATGGGGGGCTGGCTGGGGTCTGACTGCGGGCTTTCCTGGGCTGCATTGCTTGTACCAAGAAAGATCATGCCACCGCAGCCAGCGGAGTAGCACAGTAGTTGCTCTGTGCGGAGCTGGCGGGGATTACTGGAACCTTCGACCGCTGTTCCAGAGCCAGAGGCGAGCAGCAGAAGGACCACAGTCCTGCACATGCATACAGCCGGCTCGAACAGAAAGGCATCTCCGTTCCAGCAGCTTTTCACACATTGCTGACGCAGTCTGCTCTTCCAACCATCAGACACTCTTCTCCCAGGAATGGGGATAATTTTAAGAGCCCTAACCATAGTTGGTGTCTGTTCCCTGAGCTCTGTCTCTTCCAAATGAACGAGATGTATAGATACTACCACAGCTAAACCTTATATAACCTTTCTCTGGTCATTACTACAGGAAATAGGAGGGACCTAAACATATATTCCCCTTTTGATATGTGGCTGATGGCACAAGAAAGTGTACCATCCTCTGTGGAGTGCTCATTTGAAGGGTTTTCTGCTTGGGGGGGGTTTATTTGCGCTTCGAACTTTTGTTTTATTTAAAATTAAAATGTGTTGTGCTCACACAATGTAAGTCTTCTTTCAAATTATCTGGCCACTTTTTTTTCAAAATTGGATAGCCTGCTGAAGTGGACACACGTGTGTTTTAGATTGACTTTGGTCCTGTGGGGATCCTCCCATTGCTATCCCATGTTACTTTGCTTCACATCTGTCTTACGCTCTCACTACTGCTTGGGTCATATACACCAGGTATAACCTTCCCTTTGTAAATGTTGACATGAAGCCAGGTGTGTTAGCACAAGTTTATGGTTGTGCACAGATCAATTTGCAGCGTCAGGCCCCACAATCCCCAAGTTTCGCTGTGTACCTTGTAGTCTGAACAAACCTCTGAACACAATTCAAACCCAGCTTGAGCTTTTCATATGAAAGCGTAAGTGAGCACAGGGTCACTTGGTGTAGTTGTCTGTTCCTTTAAAATGGATCGCAATCTTGCTCACATCAGAAGTGCATCAAGCTTAGTTGATAACCCCACAAAATGCTTTCTGATGACAGGTTTTATGTGTAGTCAGATGCAAAAGAACAACCAGGATAGAAGCATTACATGCAGTGACTGATTTTTCTGAGATCTCTGCATTTGGTATCTCCCTAGGCCAGATTCACTGTGCCAGCAGCAGAATTGGCCCCGTTGGCAACTCATGTGGCTTGTGACGTGACATATGTTGCAATGTGGAAAAGAAAGGAAGCAGGACCGGGAATGTGATTATAAATTCTTTCAAGGATCAAAGCATCGTGCATTAAAACATCCAGCCTTTGTTCCCTGCCCCTGTGAATAGCACTTCCATTCACACACAGGCTAAAAGGGTCATTTTCCTGAAAAGCATAAAGAGAAAGGCATAGTGTGACCCCAGTGATTCAATGCAGCCTAGAAAATTCTCAGAAGTGAGGTTCAGGGCTGGTATCTGTTGAACCCCACCAAGAAATAGGACAGTAAGGCAGTGCATAAATACAGATGGCTTTAGTTGTCCTCCCTCCCCCAAGATAAGCTGAGCCAGTTTCCCTCAATGGTAATAAGCTGTTGGAAAATAGGTTTAGGTTGGAGATCAGAAGGCAATATTTTACAGTTAGGATGGCCAGTATTTGGAACCAATTTCCCAGGGAAGTGGTCCTCGCCCCTACCTTGGGCAAATTCAAGAGCAGGTTGGATGATCACCTGTCTGGGGTCTTGTGAACCCAGCATTCATTCCTGCCTGTGGCAGGGGTCAGGCTAGATGATCTGTTCAGGTCCCTCCTGACCCTAGCTACTATGAAACTATGAAACCGCTCCCACAGGAGGGCCCTGGATGAGTTTTGGACTCCAGGCTAAACTCCCTGGGAGTAGTGCTTGCTGAAGGCAGGAGGAGACTCTGTGGGTATTTTTAGGCTGAAAGGTTATTTTGGAAGAGCTTTTTTGTCAAGTCTGCCCAGAGCTCAGTTGCACACACTCTGCCAAGTCCCCTCCCCTACCGTGTGCTGTGGTAGCTGGGTTGTCGTGCGGATGAAGCTGCGTCAGCACTTCCATTAAAGCACCTTTCCCCTCCAGTGTATGTCATAGGCAATCATTGATCCTCTGGATCATGGTGTACATGTAAGAGGGCTAGTTAAATGCCTAGTGAATCTATTTGTGGCTGACAAGCGCAACTGGAGAGCAACACAGTGTAGATAGGCTATAAAAACCCACTCCTAGCTGACACGTACGAGCCCTGAAAACAGCAACTAGAGTAACTCTTCCTTAGTAAGCTAGATCTGGCTGGATATCCAGCCCAAACCTCACAGTTCAAAAACTGAATACTGTGCTTTCAGCTCAAATTGCTTGTGGGAATTTCTTTCTCAGCACCAGAGGCAGCGTGGACTCAATCAAACCTTGCAGCACTGACTAAAAGGTACCAGTGGGCATTGCCAGCTTCAGTGCCACCTGGGAAATTGCTATTTTAGACTCTGCTTAGTACTCTGCTCCCAAAACAACAAGGGCTCAGAGCACTATGAAGTCAGCAAGGGAGAAGAATAACTGTACTGACTACTGTACTGTGTTGTTATTGCCAGAATAAATCATGACCAGGTCTTCTTGGCTAAAGAGTGAATCAGGATGATGAGGAGAGGGGGTGGATGTGGGAGGATACCCCATTCAAACAAGAAGTTATTACAGCCCCTGTTGTCAAAATGTACTATTTTAAAATACCCACAAACTATGCAATTGCTCGTATCAGCATATGGGATCTGTGTTGCCCCTGAAAGGGCAAATCTTGGGTGTTGCTAGAGCCAGTTATCTTACCTTCAGCCAGCAGGAGTTTGTTCTGATGCCATGTTTGTAACTGTATAGCTTGTTGGAAAATTTTAGTTAGGTTTGGTTGGGTGGGGACATGAAACATGGTTCACTTGCTCATGGTGCTTCATATCAGCTCAGTTGAACGAAGCCTTTTATATTAGTCATGTATTAGTTTTCTAACTTGCTTTGCATCTTTTCCTGGCCAAATCCTCCCTTCTGTTGTGGGGCACTGAAGGAAGAAGCAATAAGCTGCTTCTCTTCTGACTTGGATGTAGCAAGAGGGGAGGAATCCAACCTTGTGCTCCCAAGAGCACCTGAAAGGAGAGTAATTACCATTCTGGCCAGTGCCCTTCATCACCCCAGTCTGACTCACCCTGCCTTCTGCTGGCATTCATAAAATCATAGAATAATAGGGCTAGAAATGACCTGACAGAGGTCATCTAGTCTAACCCCTTATTTTATCCCAGTCTAAACCATCCCAAACATAGAAATAACTATAACTACCACACTGGTATAGTACAATGTAAAGAATACATGGGTGACACCACTCTTTCCCATCTTCTCAGTGCAGTTCTTAGCAGCAGAGGCTGGAACGTGCCCTATTTCATTGAGCACAGCTCACTGGATCGTTTTGTTGAGAGAGAAATCACAATGCATTAGGATTAAATCAAACATTTCTAGTTCTGCTCTGAATGAGGCTGTTACAGGTCAGCAGGTAAACAAGTAGCCTTGGGAGGAGAAAATGGATATACATATCGGAGGTAGAATGAGAGGATCATGGAGAAATAGGACTGGAACAGACCTCAGGCAGGATCCAGGCTCCAGCAGGATCATTCAAGTCTATAACTGGAGCTGAAATCACAGCTCTGTACACACTGGATCTCGCCTCTGATTGTTGCAGCTTGCCTCGGCTCAAGAATGCATTTGTATTAAATATAGACAGAACCACAGCCCTGAACTGCTAGGATGGGCTCATCAATTTGGATCCCATCTGTTCCAGATCCTGTCAAAAATACAATGACAAGGAAAACAAGAGTGGGGGAGTTTCCCAGGCAGACTTTTGGAGCCTGGTTTCCAGTTTGTACACGCACTGATTGTGTAACGATGTGTGCAAATACAGGCATTGTATGTGCACGGGTCAGACACCTTACACAAAGGATCACCAAGGGCTGATTTGTCCCCTCCAACTGTGTATGAGGAACTGGTCATCAATTGGTTAACATGTTATTAACTCCTGGATGGAATAGGACTGGCTCGGCTCTATTTCGTAAATCCTAATCTGGTACCAACCAAGGAAGATTTTCCCTTGGTTCAGGTGATAGCAGCAGGATCAGATTCGATGCCTGTTGTAACTATGCAGGACTTAGTACCCTGACGTGCAGCATTGACTAGTGTGGAGACCTCAAAGACCCCCAATCTTCTACCAACACCATTGCTGAGTGGACCGTTAGGGCCCCACATGGCCCCGGTGCTCCAAGGCCAGAAAACGAAAGGGATCTTGTTGGTCTTTAGTTTCTTGTCTTTCCTTGGGAGTGCAGCATTCGTCATGAAATTCCTCATTTTTAAGAGTTTGTATCAGCCTTTCCTGTTGTTTAAACACAGAGCTATTCTGTCGGTGAGTAAGAACCGGT
>NW_005842261.1:597757-620232 GCF_000455745.1 Alligator sinensis | reverse complement strand
AGCAGGCTGCAGTAATCTGCCTCCCAAGGTCACTGCAGTCTGTTATGAGTCAAACAATGCCCTTTTCCTTGCATAATTCTTTGGCTCTTGACAACATCCTGATAGTGAAGAAATGTAAAGAATCACGAAATGTGCCAAGCGTTCTCCCTTCCTCTCATTGACACACACAGACTCATTCTCCTCCTCTCCTGAGATGAGGATATTGCTGATGCAAGAGAAAAGGCCCTTCTTTTACACCAATCCCCCAGAGATAAATGTAGCCAAAAGTGGGATGCAGAGCAGGTAACAGACACATTTGGCACAAACAGTGGAATCACAGGCCCAGGAGAATTAATCCCTGTCACTGAGAGTTAATATGCTCGTATCTTGAAGAAAAATTAAAAAAAGAGGAAAACATATTAAGAAATCAGAGGAAGGGGCTGTTAATGTGTCTCACTTGCTACGAGTGCTAACAGCCACAAGAGACTGCAACTGCCCCAACTATTAAGTGAACAGACTGAAACGAGGCACAACGTGATGCAAATAAAGCCAAACTCCCACAGCCGAGTTTCTGGATCGCAGAGGATAGAGGTGGGAAAGACCTGTTTTATCTGCCAGCAGGAGCAGGCCACAGCCCCTAATCCCAAGATGTAAATCAAACTTGAAACTGTCCTAACGCACTTCACTTGCTAATAATAGTGTACTGAAAACCAACAAGGACCCCGCAAATCCTCCAGCTCCCAGATCCCTGCCTTCAGTGGCTGCACATTGCATGCGGTCGTCCTTGCCAGTGAAGGACAAAAAAAAAAAATAAGTGGCTGCACGCACCCCTTGCCCCCTTCTCAGCGAGCAGGAGCCATGCTCCGAGCCGGAGAGGGGCCTTTGAAAAGAACAGTCAAGTAGAAAACCACAAAAAAAGCATCTTCCTTTTGCATAAAAAGGGTGAATTTTGCACAAAAGCAGTGAATTTTACAGGCCAGCGGTTTGATGACCTTAGCAATTCACATGTCTGCCTGCGCCTTAACAAAGGCTCCTTTTCGCCCCTCCTCCCGGCGCCATTTTTGCAGACCATCCATCTCTTCCCTGCTGCTTTCTGGGCGTTGCCTCGGAAACGGTTGTACTAGGGCATCTAGAGACCCAGCTACATGGCGGGAGGAAAGGTCCTGAAGGAAATGGGTTGCTGCCATCTAGCGGCATTAAGGCACCCACTGAGTTTTAGCTTGGCCTTCACCTTACACCCGCTGCATCTACTCACCCATCTACATTCACCTACCCATCCACCCACAGATCCCTGTATTCCCCCAGGCCTCCAGCCCCAATCTATCAAAAACGGGCATTTCCTTGCTGAAGTCCCTTGATTCTTATTCCAAAAGATTAAAGATATGGTTAAGTGACCGTGGCAGACACGTCGGGCTATCCTCAGTATATTAGCTAGCCTTGGATGGAGCATTCACTGTACGCTACACAGCCATAAGAGCAGCAAGGCGAGGAGCGCCTTTCCCAACTCCATGTGGTGAGAAGACTGCAACCCTGTCTTGCAGACTGCCAACTGGTCACCATCATCAGTGCCTGTTCTTGAGATCTGCTCTTGCCACCTGGAAGCTGCAGCTAATGCAAAACGCTGCGACCCACCTTGCGATGGGCATGGTTCGCCAGCAACACACAACTCCAGCGCTCCAGAGTCTGCGCTAGCTCCCAACAGCTAGCCTGGTACAACTCATGGTGCTGCTTTTGACCTACAAGTCCCTTAAGCAGCGGGTCGCAACTTTTTCAAACTGCAAGTACCCCTCAATCGACTCCAGACTCGCCTTGGAAAATGCCGCCTCTTTGCCTTCACTCAATGTTTGATTAAAGAAAATTAATAGCACAGGTCTTCTGTTGCAAAGCATTCAGAGAGACCACAGCTGGTCAGCATGGTTTAAGCACTATTTGAAATCTCTGGGTTTGTCTTGACAATCATGTTTGCACACCTGTGTTATCATGTTATCACCTAATCATGTTTGCACACCTAACAGTGCTAACACTGCGTGGTGTCCCATGACACCCTTGAAAGGATCTCAAGTATCTTGTTTGAGAAACACTGCCCTAAGTAGTCTGGACCTTATGTACATAAGGGACTACCTTCTCCCTTAGGTTGCATTGAGATCCCTCAAGTCAGCCAAGAACAATCTCCTACATGTATGTTCAGTATGTCAAGTCTGCTTGGCAAAAGTTCATAGGAAGTCATTCTCCACAACTACTTGCCAGCTCTGACACTGCTTCCCTGTTGAGGTCTGCCAGAGCCTGGACATCTTTAGGAAGTGCTGTAAGACCTCCCGATTGGGACAGGAACTTACTAAACAAAACTAGGATGAAATGTTGTTTGGGGTCTCTTTACTGTGATATCCTTGTTCCCTTTTAAGGTCCAGACTACTCAGGGCAGTGATTCTCAAACCTTTGATCCTTTCAAAACATTCCCCCACCATGCAACCTTTGTGGGGAAAGGCAGCATATAAATCAAATAAATAAATAGACTCAAACAGAATAAAATAGGTTTCTCTTGGTGGCTGCTCTCAGAGCAGATGCCATTGTCTTTCTGCAAATCCTTAGCTATCAGATGCCTGAATATGGAGTTCTCACTCTGTCTTTACTTAGAGAAACCAATGATAATTTAGCTTGACTGAGGCCTACAGGATTTGGCCCAATAGATTGTTATAGCCTGGATTATACCTAGTTGACACTAGTCACTCAGCTTACTATCCCTCATTGAAGACAGCAGTAAGGGCCATTGCAATGCCCTTTAAATGCCACCCCAAAACAAATGTAAATGTGAGGCTGCTCAGGAAGTCAGACAGCTTGGGCAGATGGTCTTTGCCGATATTGTGTAGGAGCGGGTGTGCTTAGAAGAGGTAACTCCCTCTGGGAAGCAAGAAGGAGCACCACAGACAGAGAGCAGGAGTCTTTAGGACAGGCTGAGAGCTTTCGGGCCTAGCAAAACTGGAGGACTGCGAGCAAGGAAACTGTTTTTTGTAAGTTTGATTCCTCCTCCATTCAGGAACACAGGACTTGACTTAACGCATTCTTTGTAGATCCGGATGGTATCTAAGAAAATGCCTGACTCCATCACTAATTTCTCTTCTCAATGCAAATAACCCACAAGACCCCCATTTTTGCTAGGGGGAACAGCATTTTTGCTTATACTGACAATCTTTTTTCATAGGTGGATTTCAAATATCAACCGCTAGCAGACTTGAGAGTCCCTAAAAGCCCTGAAAACTTCTTTAAATGTGTGGGGAAAGAGCCGTTTCCTATTGACCTCCTAAAGTTGGATGAAACAAAGTTGAGGGCTCATGTCTAGCTTAGCGTTTCTCAAACTTTTTAGACTCAAAGTACCCCTCATTAGACTAAAGCCTCTCCTTTGGAAAATTCTGTTTTTTTGTTTTCACTTGCTGTTTGACTATGAAAAAATTACCAGAGCAATCCTTCTGTTGCAAACAAAGACCATAGCAAGTCAGAATGCTTTTTACACTGTAGATTCCTATTTGAAACCTCTGGGTTTCATCTTGTGAATCATGTGTAGGTATTTGCACACCTAACCATACTAATGTTGAACAGCACCTCACATCACCCTTAAAACGTGCCGCGGCACTCTCGTCGAGAATCACTGATCTGGTCCATGGTTTTAGTGCATCGCCAAGGTTTTGCCAGCTGGTCGACATCTGAAATAGAGTTAAGATTTCTTGCTTCAACATAGTTCGTTATCTAAAACCTAGGAAATTCCATACAAAAGCAATAGCAAAGGAAGATATATGTGACACAATTTAAACACTGAAAAATATGAAAGGTCACTGCAACCTAATTCTACAGCTTAGTGGGTGTGCACGACAATACAGTTTGTAAGTCTAGGATCAACTTCTGTTTCTCAAATCATGCCATATAATATATGAGAACAATTTGACAACTTGAGATAACACATTGTAACATTTGCTTTAGCTTATTAATGTGAGATGGTGCTTGAAAATTCAACATGGGGGAAGACGAATGAGCCTGTACGTTTAGTTTCGATTGTGTGGAGAGTTCTGGTAGCAGTTTTCAAGTATTTGAACAGTTTTGTGCCACGAAGAAGGTAGAGCAACATTTGTTCTCCTTTACTAGAAGGTGGGGCATGAGGCAATGGCTTTAAACTGCACAAAGAGATTTAGATCAAATCTCCGGAAAAACTATCCTAATTGCAAGAAAAGTAGAATGACGATCCTAACTGTCTAGGGAAATGTGGCAACTCCTTCACTGGGGGGTTTCAAAGAGGGGCTGTGGAAGCATCCCCTGGGATGGTTTAGAAAGAGTGAATCTGCATTTGTGCAGGGGGGGGTTGGACCTTCTGATCTCTGGAAGTTTGGGGTCATATTTGATGAGACAGCTGTTCTCTGCTGGTTGTTCAATTATTTTAAAAGGTCATTTTCTAGTTACAGCAATTCATAATGCAAGCATGCTGCCCTTGGCGTAGCACACCAACATCTGTCTGTCACAGGAGCGGATGTCACCCCATTAAAAATGGGAAGATCACCACTGTCTCTCAGTTGACAATAATAGACAGCCAACCAGATGAACGATTTGCATACTGGACAGTTGCAATTCTCCCTGACAAAGTGTAATCTTGCTGCAAGATAAAAAAAAAGAAGACTAGCAAGAAGAGCTGTATGTGTTCATGAAACTTCTGAAACCAATAAATGGGATGGAAATAAAACAGCAGGGCTGGATATTGATTGTCATTTGGAACTGTATTATTTATGGCATCTTGTGTAGGCCTGACACCGAAAAGCACTCAGAACCTGTAATTGAGCCCAGATATTTGTCATGTCCCAGGAGCAGACTCTTTACAAGCAAGGGCTAAAACTGGTTGAAACAGGAGGGGGAGCTCTCACTGCACGAGCTGCAGAGAAAATACTATTTGACTCAAGCAGGAAAAGAGAGAGGAGCCCCCGACTTCTTTATTTTCCCCACACACAAAGAGTGCTTCCCCCAAACACTAAACTGGAGCCGACGTGCACGTAGCGAAGGTATGCAAAAGCCCTCTTCCCTGGACTGCATTATTGGAGGGGTCGCTATTTCCCCCGTGGCACCAGGCTCGCAGGACAGGACCAGAAGCTGCCCGATGAGTTCGAAGAAGGAGGCAGAGACCCTCTTCCCTGCAGATCCGAGGCCCTTGCTGCTGTGTCCTTCCAAAGAGAAGGGAGGGGAAGACCAGGAGCTGACCACACCGGTGGCGTAGAGGTGGCATGTTTAGAGAAGGAGCAGTTGAGGCTGCTATTTTACTCATAGGGAGGGAAGAGAGAGAAGAGAGCTGCTGGGCTGCTGCTTACAGGTCCTAGTGAGAGGGGAGCAGGGGCCCAGAGCAACCAAAGAAATAGCAGGGTTTTTTAATATTATATCTTGGGCCAAATCAGCCAAATAAGTTCCAAATTCCATTGACTAAGCAAAGCTCAACTGTTCAAATCTGTGGTACTACCACCAGCAAGTATCCTTCCTCCCACACTTGAACTTGGGGCTTCAGATACCCTGGCAGGCATCTACATGCAAGCCCCAAGCCTGAAGTCCTTAGAGTTCAGATGTCCCCTAGCCTTGCTTGCCCCTAGCCAAAGGGCTGAAGGAGCAAGTTAAGAGGGAAAGCCTGAGATCAATCCCCTATTACTATAAATTGTGTAGCTGAGATCCTCCCATTGGGAGGCTTTAATAGACCGTCGCAGTGGGACCTGCCTGCAATGCAATGGACAGGCCTTTACCCTCAACTAAATCAAGTCATTCAAGACCTAGAAAGAGGGGATCTCCCCTGCCAGGTCAGCAAAACCTCCCGGGACCAAAACCATCATCAGTTGGGAGGAGCCAAGGGGTCAGCACACAGCAAAGGAGCCCTGCGGAAAGGTGGGATTATAGGAGAAAAGAGGAGTCACTGGAGTGCATTGTAGGGTGGGACACATCTGGCCATCCCTCTCTGCCCATCTTTCCTGTCGATGCCCTACAAGAAGCTGGGAAGGTCCCTCTGTCCCGACGTCTGGGCTTCCTGAGCATGACCTGTCCTCCCACACCCATCGGGAACAGGCTGCACAACTAAATCACTCAGTGAGGAGACACCCTTGACCCAGGGATGACAAACAGTCTGGTCCTTCAGCTACAGAATAACAGACAGAAAACTCACAGCGTACCCAAACTTGTGTCCCACGCTGCCCAGCTCAAAGGCTGTCAGGGACTATAGTAATGGCAAGGGTAGAGGGGGTGGGGGTCATATAACCACCACAGAGAGACAGACAAATGGGTCTGGATATAACTCCCCAAGCTCCTCCCAGTACCTCTGTTCTTGTAAAAAGTGATGTGCCAGCTTTAACAACTGAGAGAGAGCAGGGCCTCAGCGTAGATCTAATGGGCAGCTCTCCTGCTTTGCCTCAGTTTTCCCACCTCTAAAATGGGTGAAACTTCCATTGTAAGGCTGGATCTCAAGGGTCACACTCCCATGATCCCCATGGGTGGATCCCACATTGAGGTGAGCCCATGCTGTAGAGAAGCATCACTGCATTCATTTTACAAATGGGTAAAATGAGGCAGAGGATGCTTTTTCCCGGGGCTATTCAACGTTGTCAGGCCGGGTTGGAAATGGAACGATGGTTCCCCATCCTGCCTGCTGACCATTAGCTCTCTTGCTGCTCATACAAATACAGCCATTCTCCTCTCATAATATTTGATCTCTGTTTCATTTCCTATTAGTCCCACAGGAAGTTCTGCGCCAGTTTTTGGATGAATATTTAGAGATCTCGAAGGATACATTATTCTTTGCTGTGCAAAACGGATTCCTTTCAAGAGCCTCTCATGTTACCTGCTCAGACAGTACTAAGCTGCTGCTGATGCGCTGACCCTTCTTAAAAATTGTCATTAGTCATTTCTTTAAAGGGCTTCGTTAAAAAAAAAATCAAGTCAGTTCTCTTCCCAGCTCAAATGATTGCTGCCCCCTGCCACCAGCCTCAGTATTTGTCTGCTGATGGGAAGTGCTCATTAGAAGTCACTTCCCACAGCTGCCAGGCCCCTTGCTTGCAGCTATCACCCTGAAATACTTTCCTTCTGCTTGAGCTGTCACAGTCATTTGCCCTCTTATTTTCTTTCCCTTTTAGCTGCAGTCCAATTTCCATGATGGTTTCTCCGTGTTGATCAGACATGACAAGCAAATGTCTCTCCTATGCGCGGAATGCCATTAGTGGACTTGTGACATTTCAGTGTGAGCGGTCCCTCTATGTCTGCTTCTGATAAGCATGAAGAGAAAGGAGACAAATGAGAATTAAACCCCAAAACAGACTGTGTAGCGGCTGGGTGCTAGACAGACACTTGCAGGTATGAGCCAGGAGGAAGGGCCCTGGTTTCAGTGTGGTTCTGCTACCTGGACAATTATTGTGAGCAGTAATGACAATATAGCATGCAGGAGGAAGAGGGGATACCTTCCTGCTGCCTCTTCTTCTCGCTACTTTTACCTTGGTACAATATGTTCCTTGGGCCACACCTTCAGACCTGATTTGCTGTTGCCCTGCCCCTTGCACAACTCATTAGCACTAGTGCAAAGGGATCGCTCGTGCTTTGCATGGTGCAAATGGTGGTATACGTGTCATCATTTAACTAGGTGCAGCATCGTACCTAGACTCCTGGCGGCCCCGGGTGAATTTTTAGTATCGGGCCCCACTTCGCCAGAGAAAATCAGAATAATAATCAAAAAATCACCTGGGCAGTTACTGAATATTTAGAGCCACGTGTCCTTCAGGCCCCTTTTCTGTTCAGACCCCTGGCAGCTGCCCAGTTCGCCCATGCCTGTGTTAGGCCCTCGCTGGGCGCAAGGGCCTGTAGACATTTTATGATACAAGGACCATAGAGGCCCATCCCTGAATCGGTACCAAACGGTATAGAGTTAAGCCCTCTAGTGATGTGTTATGAGCACTGCAGCAGTAACAAAAGGATGCGCCGTGTCTATGAGGTTTCATTCCATCCGTTCCTTTGAATTCCTTGCAAATTAAATTAGGCTTTGTGTGACTCTTCAGAAAAAAACCCTTTCATATCAAACAGGGAAGAGAATTGGATGCTAAACACTTACCTACTTAACATCTGGGCAGTGCTTTGAAACTGGAAGGCTCTGGAATAAACTCTGCATTAATTATTAAACTATTGCTATGCACTCCCTGGGTCGTCTGTACTGCTGGGAGCCTCTGACAGGTTACCCCCAGCCTTTCCACAACAGAAATAGACTGGAACCTGACACACATTTATCAGCAGCCGGTGAGAACGTGGTGGCTGCTTTCCAAGTCTTTCTTACGCTCTCCTGGAAAGCGTATAGAAAAGCAGCTGATTGTCATGATCCAGAAACCTTCACGGGGAACGTTTCACAGCAGAGAGACCCCCTTGTTTCGGTTGAAGAGCCTTGTTGCATTTTTCATACGAATACTTCGCTGCGTCGCTCTTGTCATTTCAGGTTCTCTGAGTGCTTTACCCAGATTAATTAACGAAGCCTCACAACACTGAATAAACACAGATCTCTCTGTTCCTTTCTTTCTTACGCACACAAAGTATAATGCAACACATGCAGAGAACAATACAATTTGAGGCTGTATCGGGGGAGGGCAATTATTTCGGGTAGAGGGCCGCTTCCTGAGATTTGGCAAGCCATCGAGGGCTGCATAACAGGCAGCCAGGGGCAGATAAATATTAATTTTCTAAATTTTTTAGGTGCTCCGCGGGTCGGACAGAATGGCCTGGCAGGCCGCATCTGGCCCGCGGGCCGCATTTTGCCCGCCCCTGGGCTATATCCTGCAATTGGATCCACAAGCGGGAAGTCAGGGGTGCTCCTTATGAATGCTGGGGTGTACCTCGGCAGGGCCCACTGAGTTCATTATATTCCCTAGTGAAGCTGATTGCAGGCACAAAGCCATATAGGACTTCTTTCATGCTAAAGGTATCCCTGAATACTCTTTTGAGTCAGTCACATATTACAACAGGCAGGAGGGACATTACCTTAGGCAAGACTGTCAGATAAGGTGGTTGAAGATGATGGAAAAAAGGTGATCAAGGAGTCATCAACCTGAATATTGAAGATTTGACTCCTCACACCAAGGTACCCATCACTGTGAAGAAGAGGCAGGATGGGTGAACAGACCAAAGTCCCCAGAGAGGAAGGAGGATTTGGAACATGCTTGTGGAGGGAGAGCTGGTAAGTGAGATGGTCCAATAGTCAGAATAGACAGCAGCTGGTCTGGAAGATCAGCTGAAACCACCAATTTGACATGATCAGGAGGAGCACTTCGCACCATCAAGCCTGCTACTAACACCAGTGAGCTGCGGAGAAGTACAGCAATCAATTGCTCCTCCAATTCCTCTGGGAATACCTTATTAATTACTACTGTGGTCTGTTTTGTAGGCACATATATGCTCCCAGCAGTCTTTCTGGGCTTCTCTGAGCACACTGAGTTTCTCCTGCATTCCCCTAGCTCCTTCCATTTGGTCTTTGCTGCCTCTCTTGCTGCTGTGAGTCCCATGAATCTCTCCCCATCCTCCAGGGTCTCTCTTTGTTCAGGCTGATAATGACACTTTGCACAGTGGCCCTCAGGCCAGCGGGATTCTTACTAGCAAGAATGAATTCATCCTCCGCAAGGCAGAGTCCTCTTCTTGTCTACTTTGCACAGGTGGGGAAAATTAGGCACAGAGAGCTCAAGGGACAGATTTTCAAAGGTTCCTTTGGATTTTGAGAGCACCAGTAGCTCCAGCCAAAGCCAAGGAGAGCTTTTAGGCCTGCAATACCTCTGAAAATCAGCCCAAAGTAGATAGGTGACCAAGGTACAGCAGCCGAAGATTGAGGCATGAAAAGTAGGAGGCTGCTTTTTTTCTCTGGCTTCCCTTTCTGGACCCAGAGGAAGGAAAGCCCAGTGGAAGTGGGTAGTAGCAGGAGTACTAACTGGGTATGGCCAAGTCTTGCATCCCTTCTTCAGGTGAGTCATAAGTTAATGGACCACAAAATGAATATGAGCCATCAGTACGATGCTACAGTTAGCAGAGCAAACAATGTGCTGGCATGCATCAATGGATGCATCTCAAGCAAAACTAAGGACATTATTCTCACGCTGTACCCAGCATTGGTGAGGCAGCAGCTGGAGTACTGCATGCAGTTCTGGGCACCGCACTTCAAGAAGGATGTGGAGAAGGTTGAGAGAGTCCAGAGAAGACCCATTCATATGATTAGAGGCCTGAAGAGCAAGCCATACGAGGAAAGGCAGACAGATATGGGACTGTCCAGCCTAGAAAAGAGAAAACTTTGCGGGGGGGATTTGGTGGCAGCATACAAATATATCGGGGGAGAACATCAGGGGCGAGGTGAACAACTATTCACCAAAGTGCCCCAGGGGAAAACTAGGAGCAATGGTCATAAACTCCTAGAAGAAGGTTTCAGACTGGATAGAAGGAAAACCTTTTCCACAGTTCGTGTGACCAGACTCTGGAAGAGACTCCCGGGGGTGGGGGTGCAGGCACCTACCCTGGAGATCTTCAAAAGGAGATTGGACGCACACCTTGCTGGGGTGGTTTGACCCCAGCAGTCTGTTCTGTCCGGAGCAGGGGGGCTGGACCCGATGATCTCACGAGGTCCCTTCCAGCCCTAAACTTCTGTGTATCTGTGAGGTCTGGCACTGATTTTACCCAAGCTGCTGCTGTGGGAAGGGCTGCGACTTCAATGGTAGTGTTAGAATGATGTTGTAACCATGATGGTCCAGGAATTATGCGAGGCACAAGAACTTTTTCTGGATGCTATGCTTATTGCTCTATTGGACTAACTGCAAGGATAAAATCAGAGAAACTTTTAAATGCCTTGCACACGTTGTGTTCAGTTCATCTATGGCAATGATTCCCACCCAGGGTGCTGCGCCACCTTGGGGGGCCTTGAGATTCTTTCAAGGGTGCCATGCAGTATTATTGTTACACGTGCAAACATGGTTCTCAAGATAAACCCAGAGATTTTACATAGGAATCCATTGTGTTAGAAGCATTCTGACCTGCTGTGGTCTTTTTTGGGTTCTTTGCAAGAGAAGATTTGCTCTATTATTTTTCTGTAGTCAAAAAATGAAGGAAAACCAAGATCTAGCATTTTCCAAGAGGTGTCTTTGGCCCAAGGGGATGTGCCTTGAGCCGAAAACAATTGAGAACCACTGTTTTATGGTGAATTAAATCTATGACTTGGCCAAGGCCACACAGTAAGGCAGTGGCACAGAGGGGAATAAAAACCCATGAGCTCTGCTTTCCCATTCTCTGCTTTTACCACTGAGACCTTCCTCCCTCTGGTCTACCCAGCTGTAGTTACAGTTCCCCAACACTGTGTTTTATCTATGTTACATCTCAGACTCTCAGCATGGAAAACAGTCTCTCAATCTTACTCAAAATGTTCTCTTGCCCTAAGCTAACAGAGACGCGCGCACACATTATTTTTCCAAGGATTGACAAGGAAGGCAGCTGAGAGGGGGGAACAGAAGATGGCACTGCTGAGCCAGTGGATTTGCACAGTACTCTGATTCTGAAGCAACCTTTGTTTAAACAAAAGAGTTGTCAAGGAGATAAGTTTGAGAAGCACGAGACAAGCATCCCGCATCTGGCTCCTTTTCGGGGTGGTGACACAGTGAAATATTGATGGAGGCGACTCCGTAATGATGTCTCCCACCAAGGGGAAAGTTTTGAAGTCTATAGCTTCTCTGCGCTACATGTGGCACGGTTGGGATGAGGAGATGGGATCTCTTGCAGAGCAGCATGGGCAATTGGTTGAGGATGTGTGGGGCTAATGAACAGGCAGCTGGCAGACAGCATCACGGGAGTTAATGAAATGTTCAGCACCAAAGGCTTCACCTCCAGGTATCATTTGTGCCTCTCTCCTGGAGTCTAACCCACTTCTCAGCCGCCTCCTGGGTTGCTTCTCTCTCTACGTGCCGAAGCTTTCTTTGTTTGAAACAACAGCGGCAGCCAAATGTAACAAAGGAACGATCTGGCGTCAAACTGGGCAAAATGCAGCCAGCCTCTTTGGCTGTTATTTTTCCTATTAAGGCCGAAATTACCAAAATGGCAAGCAGGCAAAAATGAGGGAAATAATTTCCTCCCACGCTGGCTGTAGCTGTGTGGGCATTTTTGCGTGGACCGTGGTGGGAGCTTAAATTCAAGCTAAAAGAAAAAAATCAGTTTTCCTGTTTTTCGAGCTACTCAACCCCTCTAGTCCAGGGAAACATGCAAACAGATTTCAACCACTATACAGGTTGTAAGGCAAAGGACTATCGAGTTCAGGGTGGGGGGGCCTGACCTGTGGCATGGTGTCACAGGTGCCACCAGCAGCCTCTGCATGGCATGTGGCAGATCAGGGAAGGGGCAGGCAGTATAATAGCAGATAAGGCAGGGAGCAGAAAGAAGAGCAGTAGGTCAGGCAGGGAACAAAAAGCAGAGCAGCAGATTCATAGATTGTAAGGGGCTGGAAGGGACCTTATAGATGATTGGGTCCAATCCCCCTGCACTAGGCAGGAAAAGACAACGGGGGTCAAGTGACCCCAGCGATGTGACTGTGCAGTCTGCTTTTGAAGGTTTCCAGGAAGGGAGTTTATTCCACAGTCTGGACACCCTGACTGTGAAGGAGTTTTTCCTGGAATTGAGCCTGAAGCAGCCTTCCAGGAGTTCGTATCCATTGCTCCTGGTCTTGTCCAGGGGTGCCCTGGTGAACGGCTGTTTACTGAGTTCTTGATGTACTCCCTTGATGTAGCGGTAAGCTGCTACCAAGTCCCCTCTCAGCCTTCTCTTCTGCTGGCTGGAGAGGCCCAAGTCCCTCAGCCTCTCCTCGTATGGCTTGCCTTGCAAGTTCCTGATCATATGGATGGTTCTTCTCTGCACCCTTTCAAGTTTATCCACGTCCTTGTTCAAGTGCAGTGCCCAGGACTGGACACAGTACTTCAGCTGCGGTCTCACCAGTGCGGAGTACAGCAGGAGTATCACTTCCTTAGTTTTGCATGAGATGCATCGGTTGATGCATGCCAGCGTGGTGCTTGCCCTGCTGGCCACCGCCTTGCACTGCCGGCTCATGTTCATACAATGGTCAATCACAGCCCCTAGATCCTTTTCAGCTGTGGTGCAAGTCAAATTGTTGCCACCGAGCCTGTAGGTATGTTGAGGATTGTTTGCCCCGAGTTGGAGCACCTTACGCTTCTGAGTGTTGAACTTCGTCTGTCTAGCCTGCCCAGGTCTGCCTGTATCTGCAACCTATCTTCTGACATGACCACGCTCCCCCATAACTTGGTGTCGTCTGCAAACTTGGCCAGCAAGCTTTTCACCCACACATCCGAATCATTGATAAAAATGTTGAAAAGCACCAGTCCAAACACAGACCCCTGAGGGAAACCACTGACCACTTTGCACCAGGACGACACAGATCTGTTCATGAGAACTCTCTGGGTCCTACCCTGCAGCCAGTTTTCCACCCACTGAACTGTTGAGGAGCTAAGCCCACAATATTCCAATTTTTCCATCAAGATATTATGGATACTAGATCAAAAGCCTTTTGTAAGTCTAGGTATATAATGTCAACCTTCTCTCCCGGGTCCAGGTGGTGAGAGACCTGTTTGTAGAAGGAGATGAGATTGGTAAGACAAGACCTACCCACGACGAAGCCATGCTGGCAAGGAGATTGGGCAGGGAGCACAAAGGGCAGGGAGCAGAAAGCAGAGCAGCAGATTTGGCAGGGGAAGGGATTGGAGTGACCCTTGGGGAAAGTGCAGTGCTTAATTTGTGTCATGCCTGCCAAAAATGTTGCCCTGTGCTAATCTAGAACATCATCATGAGGGTGGCTTGGTAAGGGAAACGCTCCCAGCTGGTGATGGGCTATTCAGAGGTTACTGGTAAGTGCAGAAAATCTCCCCAAGTTCAGTTGTTTGTTCAAGTCAGGTCCAGGCTTCTCAGGGCTGCAGAACACAGCCCCCGTGTTTCACCATCCAGAGCAAGGGCAGCAGGATATATAAAGAGCCAGGGTTTGCCCAAGGGTTGAGAACTGTGATGCCCTTTCTTATTTTATGGGGACCAGCTGACTCAGCCATACAGTCCTAAGTTGTCTTTGTTACATCCTGCATTCCAGTATGTCACCATCAGGACACATGAAAAAATGTATATGACTCTAGGATTGTAATGGATACTCATTCATCAAAAGGGCACACGCACTCACACACACTCACATGCACACACACACACACACACACACACACGAGTTGAAGTCACCCCTTGCTGCTGCTTCTGACTTTAGACTCCAGACATCTATTCCTGGCTCTGACACTAATTTATGATTCTGGCTTCATGAAGTCATTGGATCTTTCTGCCTCCACTTTTACCCCCATAAAGCAAGAATAAGAATATTTACCTATTCCATGGGACATACTGGAAGGATTCATTAGCTAGTGCTTGTAGACCACTTTGGAGATATGAGGCAATAGATATATGATAGGAGCTATATTTAGTGCATGTCAGATCAGTGTATAACTAGCAAAGAATGCTTCAAGACATGAATTTCATGCAACAATTCATAGCATCTGATGAAGTAGGCTGTCACTTCTGAAAGCTTATGCCTCTCTGAACAAGTTAGTCTATGTGTTGCCACCCTGCCTGGCTTCAGACTAACAAGGCTAACTACCGCTCTCTCCTTATGGAACCGTTTTTTCACAGTGTGGAGCCCAGGACCTCCTCTACACATCACGTTTATGCTGTGATTAATATGTTAATCATGGCATAAATGGCACAGGTGTGACACGTGCTCCCAATTTAAGGTGCCATAAAATGGAAAAAACAACCATAAAAATCTACGTGTAATGCAGAACGTTTTTATGGGTGGTTTATATGGTGTTTTGAATTGAGTGTGTAGCAGGTCCCTGCTAGAGCTGATGATCAGCAGTTTACCTATTTTATCAGCTCAGGCTTCAGTAGGCAGCAGCACACAGCCTCTCTCCACCTCCCCCTGCAAACACCCCCCACATACTTACACTGGTAGGAAATAACATACAGAAGACGACATGGAGAAAGTGAGGGGAAAATGCATTCTCACACAAATGCCTGGCTGGGCAGTTACTGAATATTTAGAGTCAGGGGTGTCCTATGGGAGACAGATTTCCTGGGCTACTCCTCCCAATGAGAAGGGCTGTTGTTTGTGACTAGCACACTGCCCTGCTCCTGTCCACAGCTCCCAGGCCAGCCCCAGTTTATAAAAGGATCTTTTGCTTCAAGACTATTGGCACAGACTGTGCTGACGGTGATAAAGCACTTCTGGTCAAGCAATTTGAGACTCAGGGCAAATATCTGTTGAAGAGGATTGATCAGCCCAGGACCCACTCTGATCTGAACTCCTCCTATATTCCAGTGGCTGGACTGGATGCCTGATGGAGGGCACTGACCCAAAAGCCGGAGCCAGTTAAAGATGCCAAGATGTATGGGATATATTCTACAGCAGTGATGGCCAACCTAGCATACGTGCCACTGGGGCACCGGCAGCCTCTGCTTGTGGCATGCAGCAAATCAGGGAGGGGATAGGCAGCACAGCAGCAGATAGGACAGGAAATAAAAGACAGAGCAAGAGATAGAGCGGGGAGGAGGGGAAGGGGAGCAGTGTGGCACTCAGAGGAGGGTGCAGGGCTAATTTATGGTATGCCTGCCAAAAAGGTTGGCCCCCAGTGCCCTAGAAAGCATGCTCATATGGTGTTTGTGGCTCCAATGATAGCAGGGCACAAGGCAGCACTGAATCGGACCTGATGAATACACCTTTGTACCACAGTTTTCTTCTAAGGAGTCCAGTGTTTTATGTTTTTTTGTCAACTGAGATGCACAAAATCCCTAGGATTTTCCTGTATCTTGGTGGTATGGACAGCTTGATTGAGCTGCCTGAGAGAACGAGCGGCTTAGCAGACCCGAGCCCCAGTATGGTGCCCTAATCACTCAGCAGTATTTTGAAGGATGAACATTGTTGAGAGGCTAAAAGGGAATATTTGGAAACCAGTCGAGTATAATGAAATGTGTGTGTGCATGTGGCTGTGTGCACTTGTGACTGAGTGTGCACGGCTCTGTACATCTGTGGGACACTCTCCATGTGCACTTGCATGCCCAGCTGCTCAAGGACCAGGGCGCCTGAGTGTCTATTTTGCGCGCTGTCGTGAAAGCACCAACCGACATCCCCAGGGAATGTATTGTTTTTCCTACTTAGACAGGATGGTCAGCCACTTCCCTGCTATTTCTCATTGTCATGGTCCCTGGCCAAGCAATAGGAATTGGACCACTTCTGTGCAATCAAAGACCTCCAGTGCAGCACCGGTGCAGACAGGCTGCCCGGGCAGTGCCAGGGTGGCAGATGGCAGGGAGACCACCAGCACTTGGCTAGTGGTTATAAGACACAGAGTCCTTTCATGTGAATTCTCTGGTTCAAATTGATAGTGATCAATGGCTAGGTGATCTGGCAGTCATTGCCCGCAATTCTGGCTGCACAGTTCACTCCTACATCGGCCCCGATTGCTGCCTTTGCCAGCAATCTCTGTTGTGGCCACTACCTAAACCGACATGGAAACCAGTCTCCCACCTCAGACATGGACAAGGCCCCTCCAGCTCAAGATTGAATGTCCTGGGCAGGATATTGTGCAGAAAGCTCACTGCTGCCCATGCTATAGAGACAGAACTTGATCTAGAGTAGAATGAACAAGTTGATTTATATAAGAAAGAAACAGTGGGAGGGGGAACCAATAGGCAAGGTCTCTGTGACCTTGCCGATAGCCAGCCCCACACAAGCCAGGTTTTAGGACTAAATGTGTTATAGTTTTGCTAAGACAGGGGCTTAAAACCCATCAACCTTAATAACTTTCTTCTTTAACCTATTGATTTGTGGCTTTCGTGCACCAGATGGAAGATGTGAGAGAACAATGGACAAATTTACACAGGACTCTGGCTTTTTATTAACCAGTGCTGGGGAACCTAATGTTTGCTCCTTCTAAAATATCACAAAGATAAAGTCAAGGTTTGAGGACTTAAAAGTCGGTTGCTGAAACAACTGGGAGCACGCTAATCTTGTTGCCACACACACACACACACACACACACACATATCCCAGGACCGATTCCTCCTTACACTGAAGCAAGGGGAAGAAGACTGAAGGGCAGCAAAAGAGAAGGAATCTCAACAGAGCCACACTTACAGAGCAATGAACAAGCACAGCTGAGGTTTGTCGGGAAGGGGAGAAAGAGGTCTCGACTTCTCAGCTACCTTGTGTAGTGCACCAGTGTTGTGCACTTGTGTGTGTAGCACATTCTCTGCAGCTCTTCATTACATTTGCATAAGAACAGGCTGTCTGTGCCAACTAGGACATGTGAAAAATTAATTTCTTGGCTTCTTAATAACATACTATTAACTTTGCCATGCATATTGGATCAGAGAATCACCTGGAGGCAGCTTTTGTCTGTCAAGAAGCCAAAAGGCAGCGGCTGTTTTGCTGGTGCTGATGCTGTTGCTGCTGCTTTGAGAGGACCCAAGGAGCTACTGGACAGAAGCTAAGAGTAATTCCTGGAGTCTCACGATGAGGGATGTCCCTCCATGCTGGCAAAATATCTGAGCCTTTAATAAGACTGTAGTGATTTGGCTTCTGTCTCACTCCCCGGGCAGAGGCTGCATGTCTTATCTGAGGAGAGAGAGAACTGTTTCCTCCTGCAACTGAGAAAAATTCAAAACAACTTGAAAGCAGTTTTATCTTGCAGTCCTGGACTGTGAGGGGGGGCAGAGGAACATTGAAATTCTCCATTCTACCTCGAATAAACACTAATTTGTCAACCGAACTACACTCTCCCTCTTTAGATAATCATGAGACCAGGGTCCTGCTGTTTGAGTACATGCCTGGGAGCCGGAAATCCCAGCTCTCTGCCTCAGGGTCTCTGCCAAGTTATCTATGATACTTATCTGGCTCTGTCACCTCTGCACTTGAACAGTGTGTTAGTGTAATTCACTTCACAACCCCCCGTTATTATCTGCACAGGATGGGTGAAAATGGAGTTGGGCTAAATGACATAGGCAAGGTCACACAGGAGGAGTCTTTGACAGTGCTGTGAACTGACAAAGGTATCTGAGTCTTGGGTTAATGCCACAACCACTGGATCTCCCTTCCCCAAGTCGGTTGAA
This sequence comes from Alligator sinensis, assembly GCF_000455745.1. Classification (NCBI taxonomy): domain Eukaryota; kingdom Metazoa; phylum Chordata; order Crocodylia; family Alligatoridae; genus Alligator; species Alligator sinensis. Next base: position 602,055 of record NW_005842261.1, on the reverse strand, counting down.
TGGTGCAGTCTGTTAAATGGGTACAATATTCTTCAGCTTCCTTCTTCAGGAAGTTCTGAGGAGCAGTTATTTGGTGGGTGGAAATTGCTCTGAATATCAAAAGCCAAGCAACTATTATGGTCTGAGAGGCCATCTCTAAAGCAGGAAAGCGCTTTCATAGGCCATTCTTTCCTTCCAGATTTTTTTGTGACAGAGAGAGGCATCAGCATTGTCAGCAATCCCTCCATTCGAGGATGACCTCTACCATGGCTCAATGGATCTTAAGATGACTTAAGAGTCCAATCCTTGAGTCACAGATCCGCCCAAAGAAGTTGGAGGTCTTTCATCATGGACTACCGAACAGAAGTACAGGAGACTGGGAGCCAGGATGCCTAAATCCTGCTACCGACTTCTTCTGTGAGTTTGGCTACAAAGCTAATCCATCGCTGCTCCCCCTTCCCCATCCGTACAGGGGAGAAGATAAGAGGCTCATTACAGGGGTTTTGTGGGGCTTGAGGAAGGTTTGTTGGACCGTTGGACCGAAAGTGCTATAGTAAGCAGTTATAGTTAGAAACTCATTTCATGCGAATACCTAAGAGTCAAATACTGCCTTCCATCCTAACAAACCTCACGGCATTTTATCAGCCAAGCACACTGCCAAGCAAGCTCATAATAGAGTTCACTTTATCAGCCCGTTCAGGGCCAGCCCCTCTGAAATGAAACAGGGCAGCTGGTTCACAGCCCATGGCAGTACTACTACCTGTAGAAGCATTAAGGCATTTCTGTAGCACTTGGCCAGCCTCAATTAGTTAAGCCTCCTGGCCTCTTCAGGAGGCAGACAGGGGTTGTTCCCCCGCTCCCCTCTTCACAAAAGCAAAATAACAAGAGTGGTCAAGAGAAGAAAATCTCCAGTCCCAAACTCTTGCAAAAAATCATATTCCTTCCATCAGCCTTGAAGCAGAAAGTGCCTTTAATCCTACATAGGAAAAAAAGATCAGCGGGGTCTTTACTGTCTTTTCTGAACATGACGGCATAATGATGTGAAGGGGATTCTGCTTTGTCTTCCGATGCCCTCTGCTCCCCCACACAACTTCTCCGGCGTTGACATAGAAACATGGTCCCAAAGCGTTCCTGTGCCACGAAACAATATAGGTGCTCAAAGTATACTGCTAACACAGAGCTGCTCACTGTTTTAAGAGGACCCATGCGTTACTAAAAGCTCTTGAAATACAGCCAGGGAGAAGCTGCTTTGGCTGCGGTCTCTGAGACAGACTGTTATTGTTCCTGTTACACGTGGCTCCGTGGGTCACTCCTCTCTACCTGCATTCGACGCTGCAACCAAGCTCTCAGCAAGGAGGAACATTTAGTTCTGTAAGCACGAAGGGCTCAGCGTGTGTGTTTACACATGCATTAGATCTGGGAGCAGTTTACTCGTGAATAAAGGCTCCCAGGCAGGCATCTACATGTCTGATGGCAGCAAACTGGTCTCGCTTCCTGGGGCCCTGCAATGGGCCCTTGCCATCACCAATGGGAGCTCTTGGCTCCACCGGAGTGCTAGCCCAGGGGCCGGCAGGGAGCACTGGGCCAGGAAACAGCTGTCCCCTGGCCAGGGCTGGGACATTGCTCCCTTTCCCCAGGGGAGGCTGCCTGCTGCTGGAGCGGCCACAATGTCTCTGCCCCAGCAGCAGGGAGCTCCCAGCCCTGGCTCCCAGATCGGGATTCCCTGCCAGTGGATAGGGGCAGGGGGCTGGGACTTGCCCCAACCCTGCAGCTCTTTCCAAGCCCTGTGTCTTGATCACCTGATTGGGGCGCAGGGCTGGGATCTGCCCTTGTCCTTGCTCTGCAACTGTGGGGCGGGGGCTGGAAAGCTTGTTCCCTGCTCAGCTCTGTGATGGCAGAGCTGGGTGAGGAACAGGCTCTCCAGCCCCCGGCAGCTGGGAGCTCTCAGCAGTGGCCCCGTGACCGCAGAGCTGGCGCTGGGAGATAAAGGATCTCCCAGCCCCGTGCTCCTTGATCAAGATCTTGGAGTGGGGGTTTTGGAGCTCCCTGCTGCCAGGGCTCGGGGACATAGTCCCTGCCTGGGCTCCGGTGGCGGAGCTCACCCTGGCAGCAAGCAGCTCCTGGGGGCAGGGAGCAATCTCCGGCCCCTTGGTGACTGGCTGACCGGGAGCAGATTTGCTCCCAGTCAGGCGTCTACATGAGCGCTACTGCGCAGTTAGTAATCACAAGTAAATTTGCTACTTGCATTTGCCGATAACAAATTTACTTGCAATTAGTGAGGTTTATTGTGCACTAAGCATGTGCACGTGTAGATGCACATGCTTACTGTGCAGTAAACTATGCTACTTTTCAGTAAAGCATTCTATGTAGACGCACCCAGTGAAATATTTCTTGATCCCAGACACCTTCTTTTGGATGTCTGGGGAAAGGCAGATGTTAAACTAATGGGAGTCAACCCCTTGTTCACTGGGAACCAGACCCCACCTTGTCCCCTAGTCATATCAGTGTTCCCACATTGTTTGTGCATTGTGTACCTGCTGCAGCATGATCAAGGCTGAAGCAGCAGCTCATGAGAGCTCTGCCCCTTTGCAGAACTCTTTAATGTTCCTACAGGCAGCTGTTTCCTGCAGGGGGTCCATTTCATTTGTAAAGAGCAGCTTATATGGATTTTAAGTAATTACTCTAGAAAACAAGCAGACCCTCCTCTTCCTCCTTCATGGAGTCCCATCTACCCCAGGCTGTGTAGCCTGAATCACAAAGGCAGGCGGTGTGTCACCAGCTACGACAGCTCTAGCTGGGGGCTGGTTACCCTGAGAGCGGATCTGTCAGGCCAGGATAGAGATCCCATTGTTAACGCCTTGTTGCCTTTGCATTACAGTTACTCCAGACCAGGGGTGGGCAAAATGCAGCCCGCGGGCTGAATGTGGCCCGCCAGGCCATTCTATCTGGCCTGCAGGGTCCCTAAAAATTTTAGAAAATTAATATTTATTCGCCCCTGGCTGCCTGTCATGCAGCCCTTGATGGCTTGCCAAAACTCAGTAAGTGGCCCTCTGTCCAAAATAATTGCCTGTCCCTGGTCCAGACAGTGATAGCAATGCCTGCTCCGAAACTCTGCTCCCATGAAGGAAGCTTTGCTGAAATTCCCTGCTGCCCCCAAGGGGGATGGCCATCTTGTCCTACCACCCAGCTTTGCCAGTTTGTCCTTATACAGGCAGGCCGGAGGCATTGCTCTGTAAAGCCGTTCATCCTCTTTGAGATGCACCTGCAAGGGGAGGAGGCAGCTCTTTTGAATGGAGCCCATGGGCATTTGCAGAGTAAACTCTGGTGCTTGTAGCCTCCAGAGCAGAGGTCTAAAGGAGAGGTGGAGAGGGATGACAGCTGCTGCAAGCCTTGCCTGGGATGCTCTCCCTGCCAGGGCTCCTTGATCACTCTGCTGGACTCAGGCCAGTGTTCCTGCTTAGCTCATCCTCTCTTCTCCCCCCTGCACTGAAGCTCCTTTCCCCCTACCTCTCCAGGTGCATGTGCAGATAAAGAGCTCTGGTTCTCATGTGGAAACCCTGTGCTCCCAAGTCCCACTGCAGCTTCTGTTGCAGAACAGACAGTCCTTCCCTGAAGAAAGGATGGCTTCTAATCCTTTCCAACCAGGCACTGGGCTGGTCTTTTGTACCCTAGTGCCAGGACATTTATAAAGCGAGGCACAGCCTTCTCACACAAAGGAGATGCATGAAGGAAAGCAGTTATGAAACCTGGCATTTGACAAGACATGGCACAGTGCTATGGCTCCTGGCAAGCACACCATGACCCAAATGTTCACATGTGAGCATCGCAGGTACCTGAACGCAGGTACAGGTGCTTAACTTTCAGCATCTGACTGAAAATGTGGGCCCTTCTCACTGCTGCAGAGCATGAAACCAAAAGTAAAACAATTTCCCACAGCTGTGACACTCCACTCTCAGCAAATTGCTTTTAACCTTCTCTGCTTTTGGAGTCATTTGTTTAACTTTGTGACATTTTTCCACCAAGTCAAACGAGGGAGCAGAAAGTGGCTAGTTCAAGGCCCGAGGGATAAATAGAGTTGACGTATTTGATTCATTATGAAACAATGCAGATAGTCATGAAGGGGATTCTGTGGCTCTGGTTCCTTGGCAACCTCGATGCCAGGAGACTGAATGTGTCTTCAGCTTTACGCAGGATCACAGTCGGCTGTTGGCTATGCTCATCTGTTTCTGTAACCTGTGAAGGGAAAATGCGTGTGAATTCTGCTGATCAGCTTTGTTATATGTGCTCTTACAGCCCTAGGATTGTTACACTCGCTCTTC
>NW_005842261.1:593487-597738 GCF_000455745.1 Alligator sinensis | reverse complement strand
TCCGATCGAGCAGAAGGAAGTTAAATTCCAGCTCTAAATGGAGTGAGACATGGACTTGTAAAACGTGTGTTAAGGACTTGGATGGATTACTCAAGACATGCATGGGATTTAGACAGAGCAGACAGTACTACAAACCTTTATTTCCAGCTCTCACGTCTAGGTCAGGACCTAGACCAGGTTTATATTGCTTCCTGAGGACGATGGCTGAGGAAATAAGCCCCGTCACTCATTCGCTCCCTCCATGCAAAGGCAAACCTAGCATTTAGGCTAGGTGATTCAGCTTACAGCAGTCTTGAGCACAAGCCCCAGCAGTCCTGAAACACAGAGCCCAAAAATGCAATGGGATGTGCACTCGGGACCTCTAAGCCATGTCTGCTGCCCGACTGTATGGACTAGGAGTGCTTATTAGTCTGTGACAGTTTTGGGCAAGGCCACAGACATGGCCTTCAAGAGCCAGATGTTTGGACTCCTGCAATTTTTTGGCAAGTCTTACACACTGCTTCATTCTATGCAACTGCAGCACCACCACGAGTAGCAGATATAACTAAGGACAGGCCTGCTCATCTCTGCTAGACTACTCTTGAAAATGTCCAAGGGTGGAGAGTCCACAATACCTCTAGGTAGCCTGTTCTAGTGCTTGACTAACCTTGTAGTTGGAACATTCCTTCTCACCTCCGCTGCAGCTTGAGGCCACTAATCCTAGTCCTGTCCTCTATAGCTACAGAGAAAATCCCATCTCCATGCTCTCTATAATCATCCTTTAAGTACTTGAAGACTGTTAGCAAATCCTCCATCAGCCTAGATTGCATTACGCCTGCAGTTAGAACCAGAGCAGTCTGTTGCTGAAGATATGTTGCATGTAAACATATATAATGGCCCAAATCCTCAATTCAGTTGCAATGGAGTTCATTTACTGGTGTTGATTTATACCAGCTAGGATCTGGCTCATTATAACATATCGTGAAGGGGTTGTTTTTTTTTAATTCATGAAAATTCCCATTGAAGTTCTTGAGACTTTATCAGATAGGGACCATGGCATTTGACCCCAGCTCTGCAAATGCAGATATGATGAAAAGCTGCTAGTCAACCAGCATCTTCAGTTTTGAAGCTGAAATATGGTGGGTCGTTTATCATTTTTATAATGAGCATCACCTAGGAGAGAGCAGGAGGTGGTAACAGGTATTCTTGAATTAGTCCCTTATCTTGTCAGCTGGGAGATGGCATCTGGGGTGAGCAGAGAATGATGGGGCACACATGATGTACAGCTAATTTCATAGATATCGTTTGTGATGCTGATTCTGCACGACCTGCTCAAAGATATTAAAAGATGTTGGGGCACATTCCCCTAGTGCTTATACCAGTTTTCCATCAGTGTCTTGTCACTGACTCTACAGGGTTACTTTGGATTTGCTGTCATTTGAGTAGGGAAATCAGGTCCATCGCTCCAGAACAGGGCTGTCCAACTAGCAGTTTAAAGACTGCATGTGGTTCATGAGTGCTTAATTTGCAGCCTGCTACTGCCCTTCCATCCTTGGCACCCCATGCTTTCCCCTGTGGGTCTGGGCACTGTCCCCTGCAGCCATTGCTGCTTCCCTCCAGTGCCTGCTTCTGCTGCTATTGTTGCCCGTTTGCTACCAAGGCTGCTGGGGTCTCTGGCCTTCCCCTCCCTCCTTCAGGTTCTTCCTGCCATCCCCCTAGACTGTAGTTCAACCTCCTGCTCAACACAGGACCATCCCCAACTATATTATCCCAGCCCAGGCTTTGTCTAGCTGGGTCTTAAAAACCTCTAGGATCCTATCCATCCCACAGCTCTGCTATTTCCACATGGTTATACTGGCACAAATCAGCTGCAGGACTGCAGCCAATGCGGGTAAGAAGAAAGCACCCAGAGAATGTATACAAATGCATAAGTATCTTCCCATGGAGAAAGACTAGTTCCTAAATGGCACTTTACACTTGCAGGAAAAAAACTCACAAAGGGAATGAACAACTGGACATCAAAGCCAGACAGATTCAATGAGAAGGAAGGCAGTGATTTAAATAGTGTGGGTGATTAACCATGGAATCAACCTTGCAGGCCAAGTGGGAGATTCCCCATCTGGTAGTATCTCGACCAAGAATGGCTGGAAGGCCTGTTTCAATCAAACATATGATTGGACTCAGTACAAGAGGAACTGGATAAAATCCTATGGCCTGGGTTATACAAAGATGACTTACTGGATGATGATCTAACACAGGGGGCATGCATGCTACAGCGTGGCATGTGAAGGCATTGTGCTTGGCACATGCGCCTCAGGGTGGATGGTGGAGAAGGGGATGGGGCTGCACCGCTACCACAAGGATCAGGCCCCTCGTAGCTCCCCTGCCATCGGCCTGGAGGTGTGCGTGCACCCGCCATCAGCAACGAGCCAGGCAGGGGCTCCCTGACCTCAGTACAGCTGTTTGCAGCTTTCCCACTGCCTGCTGCAAGCAGCCTGGGCTCTGTGGTGGGCAGCAGGGGCCTGCCCAGAGCCTATGCCACTTGTGGCAGGGGCCAGGAGCCTGCAAACTACTGTAAAGAGATCTATGGAGGCCCAGCCCGGCTTGTTGCTGGAGGTGGGTACACGTGCACCTCTGGGTGGACAGCTGGGAAGGGGCTGGTGCTGCACTGCCACAACACGGATTGGGCCCCTCGTTGCTCCCCCACTGCCCGCACCTGGCACGGCAACATCTTATAAGTCCAGGTTGGGCTGTTTTTAGCATTCTGCCCAAAAATGTTGCCGACCCCTGCTTTAACAGGTCATGTCCGGGCTTAAAAAAAATACAAATCTCCGAATATGTTTCAGAGCATGTGTTTAAAGCATTTCATACGGTATCACAAACTCTAACATGCCAACTGGCCCCGGGTACAAAGGACTGAAATGCAGCTGAGTAGCTGCAAATGAAAAGCCATCTCATCAGTTAAAGTATCATATTGCCAGGAGGTGTTTAGTGGGGAATCCCACGGATCAGTGTTCGATCTGGTCTTGTCTGATATTTTTATTACTGCCTCTAAAGAAAGGAGTGAGCAGACGGATGACAGCATTCACAGGAGTGGCACTAAGTTGATAGGAATAGCGAGCACCGGAGACGACAGAAAAGTAGTGCAAAGGAACCCGAGTTGGCTGTGAACGTAGACTGAGAGCAACAAGATTAATCTCAGCAGAGGTACATGGATGTCCCATACCTTTAGCTGCCTATAGGCTTTGCACATGACACTCATTATGCCCCTATTCGTTGTGGGGATATAATCCCTAGAGAGCACCCTGAAGGGGCACAGGGTCATTTCAAACCAGAAGGGATATGTATTACAGTTGCCCAGAAAGAAAACCAACAGGAAAATCCTGCAGCGCTTCTGCCAGACAATCCATTTAAAACTGGGTCTAGCCGAGGATCGTGTCATCAAACACCGTGTATCGTTTCCATTCACTAAACTACTGTCACTCCTGCAAAGTATGCAGTGCTTTCTCTCCTCCGTGCATTTATCTCCATCCACAGGCCCAGGAAAACCCCTAGTAGCAGCCGCTGTTGACACGGAGGAAGTCAAGCTGAATCTCCACGGCTCCTCTGAAGTCTGTGCAGGCTTCTCTGGTAGAGCATCAAATTAATGAGCAAACGGTGGCAGCCTCTTTGAAAAGCTGCTGCACCTGAAATCTTTCATGCACAGGTTCACCCGTTACATGCCGAGCTCTGGAAAGAGCACTTGCCATAGCCTGGTCCCTCTTCTTCCCCTGTTTGCACGCACGTCCCCACAGAAGACCCCTGCAAAGCCCAGTATCCATTGCTACAGCAAGGAGCAGGACGGGCTAGCAGACAGGGCCAGCTCTACATATATTGTGCTCTTCCAAGTGCCCTGGGAATACTGCAGAATAATACAGCCCGAGTCACTACCAACAGCTCTGTGGTACCCTCCTTTCCACCCTGTGGGAGCTTCCAGGGCAGCCACCGGCACAGGAAGCCCAGGCAGAAGGGGACAGTGGGGCAGTGCAGCCTGGCAGGTGGCAGTGAAGACCGAAGCCTAGAGTCAAGTGCCTTGACATGGCTCCTTCCTGAATCTGAAAGGGGTCCTGGTGTGTGGCAGGAGAGGGCTGCTTCTCCCTGGAGGGCACTCCTAGCCCCTGTAGAAAGCTCCAGGGAAACGTGCAGTTTCTTCTTCGCAGAGCACCTGCAAGAGGCACAGCCTGGCCCGACGGGCTGGGCTCTGCAGAGACCCCATCCACACAGCCCGCAGGC
>NW_005842261.1:589063-593456 GCF_000455745.1 Alligator sinensis | reverse complement strand
CCAGCGGGCCCCTCCCTTCCTCCTGAACGTGCATGAGCCACTTCTTTAGCGGAGAGGCCTGTTGCCACGATTTGTGCAGCGTTTCTTCCCTGGCAGATTTAACACTCAATTAGAGATACACATGGACCGCTAGGTAATGCAGCCCCCCCCTCCCATCCTACCCCGAATAGAGGTGTAGCTACTCAACTCCCCATGGGGGATTTCACTCTTCCGTGAAATGGGGTCACAATGGCTTCAGTCAGGGAGTGAATGTTTCTAAGAAGCACTTTAATGCTGCCCTGCAGTGCCAGCTATTACTATTAATCATCTTCTCATCCTGCCTGTGGGCTGCAGGGAGGTTTAGCCAACTCCCATTGAGTTCCCCAGATGGAAGGGTGCTAGGTATATGTGAGAGCAAACTGTTACGAGCCAAGATCAGAGTTTTAATAATATCATAATAATATAGAATTATTATAATTCAATTCCCAGTTTCTCCTGTCTCTGAGCCTGGGCAAGCCGCTGCCTAGACCACTCACTAGAGGGACTGGAGCAATGCGGAGGGACTTGCTCTGCTGAAGGAACGGGGGCACAAAGGGCTGCAGACCAGGTCCGAGGCACCTCGAATGACAGGTTCATGTGGGGAACAGCATGGGATACAGATGGTCAGAGCAGGCAGATGCCTGGAGGTCAGCGGGGGACAAGAAGCCTGGCTTGGACCAGCAGGGTGCTTGTGGCCACTTAGACCCAAGGTGCATTAGCAAAGCTGTGGGGAGAAAGCCTGCATTATGCTTGGCTCCAGGCAGTGCTTTTAGCCCCCCTTCCAAGAGAATTAAATTCCCTCTCAGATGTTTAGGTGAAGGAGGGGCCTGTGGAAAGGGAGCAGGAAAGTCTTACAGTCTAGACATCTTTCATCTCAGAGCGTCGGCTGCAATAAATCTGTTATCAGCACAGTGCCACAAAACCGGCCTTGCCTGCGGGATGCTAACTGTGGTGACAGCAGGTGTTTAGTGCTTTTCTGAGTTGTGCGATCTCTTTAGAACAAGCCTTATTTGAAGTGCTTCCTTCTGATAATTGCTGCTGTGTTAAGCCGGATGCTGGAAATGTTTTAAATGCCATTTCAGACAACACAAATAAGTGGCAGGGGGAAGCCGAAGCGACCGGAGGCTGGCTGAAGTGACAGTCGGGAGCAAAGAGCTACAGATCTGGGGCTTATTTAACAGTGACCTGGAAAGGGCACAAATGCATTTGGCATTTTGTTTTTAGCAGGTAAAGGAGACCTGCAAATTTAGAGAAGAACACAGTCTACGTGGTATTTCAGGACCAGCCAGATACATTTTCTCTCTTCTTTGCTTCACTCTTTTCAAGTCAGAGCAGAAGTTTTCTGAGCAATTAACTGAGGGGGGCTGAGAGGCTTGAATTTTCCCCAAAGCGTGTTTTTCTCCCAAGTGTTTGTCAAGTGTTTGAGTTAAACCTCGTTGTTGTTGTTGCCGATTTAAACAGATTAACCAAACCTCCTTTCCCAGACAAACTGCTCAGTTTTTCCTCCCTTGGTTCAGTAATCTCCTAATCCTGCTTGATCTCTGCTCAGCTTTAGCGATCTCCAGCAAAACAGACATTTGGCCAGATCCGAGGTGAAAACAGAGCTTCCTTCCCCTTGTTAAACACAATCTACAGCAAACTACAGACATCAGGCCCCTGTATAGCAGCCTAGGATGGGAAGGGGGCTCCTCAGCCATCGAGTCCAGTTCCCTGCATTTGCAAGCATGCATTTTATCCAAGGACTCCCCCAAATCACCACATCTAACCTTCACACACAACTGTCAGGCACAGAACCAGAAATCCCAACACCGCTCTACAAAGCGCCATAAGTAAAAGCAGGGGAAGATGAGGGCACTGCCAATGCCCTGCCACGGCAACGGCAGACAGTTAATAGATGCTCAGATGTTCCTAGCAATTGGACCATGAACACATTGATTTCCTCTCGTCAGGCCTGCGGATCTCCCTCTTTGCTCATCTTTCCTGCAGTGAAACAATATTAGCTCTTGTCCACACTGTGGTTTGCAGACATCAGCAGCTGGCACAGGTGCACATGTATGGAGGCTCGCAGCTCTTTCTCTTACTTACCTGAGGGGTGTGCATGTATGAAGCTATGCTGGGGTCCACCCACCAGTGTCAAACTGGGATCCATCTTCATTGCAGATAGAGCTTTGGATCCCAGGAGCTTAAGTGGTATCACATCCTATACACTGAGGAAACTGCATCTGGAGTGCTGTGCTGGGAAGCCCTGTTACACCAGTTAGTGATGCAAGTGCCGGGGTGGCAACTCTACACACTATCTGGTTAACAATGGGTTACACTATCTGGTTAACAATGGGTTAAACAGCATTGCTGCCCTTGTTAAAGGAGATGGGTTTGATAGCTGAGCTGCTGTCTCTGCATCTGGCACTTGGATCCTCTTAGCTGTAGGATTGTAAACTGGCAGCTCCTCTTTATAACACTGACTTGTCCTTTTTTTAAAAAAAAGGTTTTATTGATTTTTTAAAAATACAACACAAAAAAAATCAGAAAAAACCCACATATATCAGCTGTATGTGTGAAACCAAACTGTCACAAACAGTAAAAGGGAAAAGAAAGAAAGAAAAGGAGAAGGAGGGAAGAGGGAGAAACAGAAGAAGAAAAGAGAAGTGAGCAATGAGCAACTCTTTAGCCACTAAAGTGCTCCAAGAATTTCCTCCAAATTGCACCAAACTTTTTGCAACAGTTAGGCCTGATAAAGTCGAGTCTCTCCACAGATGCCAGCTGTGCCATCACATTGTACCAGGTTTTGACCTTCAGAGATGTCCTAACTTTTCCGATGCAGCAATATAAACCTGTATGTCCTGCTCTAAGAGGCTTCTTTACTATTCATTCCATCCAGGAAGAGCACACACCAACTGCAGAGACTTCCTCAGCCTGACGAAGGAAGCTTGCTAAATATTTTTTCCAACTATTTAAAATTGATCTAATAAAAGATATCAGAACCTTGTCTGTATATGTCCTTAGACCAACACGGCTACAACCTACACTCCTGCTCTAGGGCCACTTGTATGGTTAAGGGCTTGCAGGCCAAGCCCTATGAGGAGAGACTGGGGCACCTGGACCTCTTCAGCCTCCACAAGAGAAGGTTGAGAGGCGACCTTGTGGCTGCCTATACGTTCATCACGGGGGCACAGAAGGGAATTGGTGAGGTTTTATTCCCCAAGGCGCCCCCGGGGGTTCCAAGAAATAATGGCCACAAGCTAGCAGAGAGCAGATTTAGACTGGACATTAGGAAGAACTTCTTCCCAGTTCGAGTGGCCAAGGTCTGGAACGGGCTCCCAAGGGAGGGGGTGCTCTCCCCTTCCCTGGGGGTCTTCAAGAGGAGGTTAGATAGGCATCTAGCTGGGGTCATTTGAACCCAGCTCTCTTTCCTGCCTATGCAGGGGGTCCGACTCGATGATCTATTGAGGTCCCTTCCGACCCTATCTATGAATCTATGAATCTAAGAGTGCACTCTGGGAAGGATTCACTTTGAATATGTCCAACAACATGCATATTTGCCAAAGGTCTCAACACTGTATTTACCACCATGCTAACTAACTCTCCTTATAATTCCTTTCCACAAAGGCTTGATAATAAGGCATCACCAAAATGTGGGACCAAGTGTTGTCTGCAATGCCTCAAATTTCCAACATAGTACCACTGGCAGTATATTTAATTTTTTAAGTTTAGAGGGAGCCTAGTGCAGACAAAAAAAATGATCTTTTGTTCTGTAGACAAAGTTGAAGATCAATTGCCCATGTTTGAACATGGTCACTTGCTGATTTTCACTGGGATTCTGACATTTGGATACCTAGTTCCGCATTGTATTTCAATCTTAAATAGATTGTATCAGGTTTGTTATGTGACATTATATATTCTTAAGAGTGATGGCACAGGAGGCAGGGGAGAGAAGCAGATTTCAAGGCAAAAAATAATACATCTGAAGTATTTCATAGTCGGTAGGGTCGGAAGGGACCTGAGCAGATCATCAAGTCCAACCCCCTGCCGTGGCAGGAAAAAGTACTGGGGTCAAACAACCCCAGCAAGGTGTTCGTCTAACTTCCTCTTAAAGACCCCCAGGGTAGGAGCCAGCACCGCTTCGCTTGGAAGTTGTGCTTGGGTTGCACAACTATATTCTGCTATTTAATTGGGCTGTATGATCAAGTTATCACTTAGTCCATCGGTAGATTCATAGATTCATAGATGTTAGGGTCAGACGGGACCTCAATAGATCATCGAGTCCGACCCCCTGCATAGGCAGGAAAGAGGGCTGGGTTCAGATGACCCCAGCTAGATGCCTGTCTAACCTCCCCTTGAAGACCCCCAGGGTAGGGGAGAGCACCACCTCCCTTGG
>NW_005842261.1:582102-588889 GCF_000455745.1 Alligator sinensis | reverse complement strand
CTGTAGGTATGCTGCTGGTTCTTCCTCCCCAGGTTCAGCACCTTGCACTTGTCAGTGTTGAAACCCATCCTGTTCTCATCCGTCCACCCTGTAACCTGTCCAAATCTGATTGCAGCCTGTTCCTTCCTTCTAACGTGCCCACTTCTCCCCACATCTTAGTGTCATCTGCAAATTTGAACAGGGTTCTTTATACCCCTTTGTCCAAGTTGCTAATGAAGATGTTGAACAGCGCGGGCCCGAGGACCGAGCCCTGAGGGACACCACTGCCCACATCCCTCCAGGTTGAATAAGACCCATACGGCCATCACTCTCTGGGTGCGGCCCTCCAGCCAGTTAGTGACCCATCAGACTGTGTATGCATCGACACCACAGTCTCCTAGTTTGGCTTTGCTACACCTAAATCCTTGGGTCCAAACTGCTTTTCTAATACGTGAGGCAACCACATATATTGCCATTCAACTGTTTTTGGAAGGGTAAATGAATCACACAACCCAGAAAAGGACTTAATACGATTTCCTACTAGAAGCTGTTCTGCATGCACAATACCCTTATCTCTATCCACGTTCTCCACATCCGTTTGTGGGCCCCATACTTCAGAAAAAGGGATTGCTCCAAACAATGCAATGCAGGATGAAACTTCAGTAAGTCTGCCAAAATTGGGCTGCAATAATTGTAGGGATTAGAGAGTTAGACAGACAGTGATAAATAGAGCTTATGATGGTTGATAATGGATGGGAAATCTATGTACTTGTGCAATGTCCAGCCATACAGGAGAGCTATCAGTGGCATCAGTCATCCAGTACAAGGCCTGACTTACTAAGAAGGCATTATGATATTACTGAAGGTTTGAAAGATGGATACCACCTATTTCAGTTGACACTAACTTGCTCTTACACAGTGTTTCATGCCAGCAGAGCTCAAACATAAATATCATTATATCCATAATACAGATGGGGAAACTGAGGCACAGAGCAGTGGAGTCACCTGACTAAGGTTGCCCTGCAAACTTGTGGTCTCTTGAGTCCCAACCCACTGCTCTGTCCGCTTGCCAACCTTGTGTCATGTGTGTGACTGTTTCAGGCCTAGACAACGTGCGGCTCCCAGGCTAAAATAAACAGCTGAGCTCTGCTGCAACACCACAGCAGTAGGTTTGGGGAATCTCCTCACGGGTCATACTGCTTTTCAGTACCAATGCTGGCTCATTCAGAGCTAGCCTGAGTTTCTCTAGCCAGCATTACACTCTGCCAGACAGATCTACTGTAAGAATAATTCCATCCCCTACTGCAATACAGCTGCCCTGGAGGTGCCAGCGGTTTCATGATGCGTTGCTATGCAGCCTGAAGAGTTTAGGACAGGAGTAGAGGGCACAATATCCAGCTGTAACGAAGTGTGAGTTGCCAAAGGAGGCAGAGCTTAATGCTACAATATAAAGCTCTTTTGGGTAGTAGGGCTCCTACCCTTCCTCTTGCACAAAGTGCTACAGAACCACGCGTGCTCTGAACCTTTGGGTAAGTCTCTTGCATAAAACCAGCACCTGCGCACATACCCAGAGCAGGACTCACATACCTGAAAGTACAATGCAACAGCACACAAACACTACTTTGACCTGACCTCTCTCAGCTTATAATAATAATATAGCAAGGTAATCTGGTTACAGGACAAATTCATTCAACCAATTTAAGAGCCAGGACAAAGAAGGGGTTAAAAGATAATTCCATTTTTCATATCCAAGATGCTTGTGATTCTGGACGGAGTCTGGCTACTTGGCAGTGACTGCAACATCATCAGTAAACCCCCAAGCCATCTGAAGCTGCAAGATTAGCAGCTCTGGTGCCAAGGAGTTTGCTTTCTGCAGCTGAGATGAAGGAAAACTGTCTAAGGATGTGATCTGTACATTACCTACAAAAAATGATGAATTATTTCTGAATTTTACTCGGGTTGCACTTAACCAGGACAGCCTTACTTACTGCCTGAATAGCCAGGGAAGCAGTGGGAGGCAAACTCATAATCAGCTTGTGTGTCCTTTGATTACTGCCATCCAGACTAAGCAACGATTTGTGGTTTATTGGTGTCCTTCCTTTCCTGGCTTTTAATGATTAACAGCTATACTGTGACACTGTGTACATTAGCAACATTGCAGGGAAGAGATTATCTCCTTGCACCTGAGTTTTAATGCTCCTACCGACCTTTATTTAAGAGTCTGCTGCTTTATCTTATTGCTGACCTAAATTGCAAGCCTTCTGCAGTGGAGACATTGGCTGTAAAGAGCCATAATCACTTAGGGGGTTATATATAGATATATATATCTATATAGAACAAACAACATAATGCAATCGGCTAACTTGGAATGCACAAAGGCACAGACTCTTCCAGGTCTACCTAGACATGCAGGTTGCACTATATGGTTGACCCCAGGCTAGTAATCAGATCTCATAATTAACCTCAGGTCATCCCTGAGGGACCAGTCACTTTGGAGGGTTGGATTCTTACTCAACTGTTAGCAGCAGGTTATGCTATAGATCACTGGAAGGTGATAACCCACATTTGCAGCATGATCTCCAATCTCTCCCATTAACTCAATTTGCGCTGCTCATTCCTTGACTTTATACTTCTGTTAATGACCAGGATTTTGGTTGGACCTATCAGAAATGCCTTCCTTTAAACAGCGAAAACCCTAGATCAGATCTTTTTTCCCCCCACTTCATTTCCAGGTGCCCTGGGAGTTTATTCCTTAATAAAAGCATCACTTTGCTAGAGTCCCATTCTACCGAACAACCCAGGGTCTTCTGCTCCCCTTACTTTTAGATGGGCTGCGATAATGAGACAGCAGGTCTCTGAGTAATAATTAGCAAAGGTCTCAAAACCTTTTGAATAGGACAAGTGCTTTTAAGCTGTGAGAGTTAAATCTTCCACCCATCCCTGTCCCAAGAAATAAGCAGGACATTGGAGCAATGGACTGGGGAAAAGCTTCTTGCACAGCAGAGCCCAATGGCTGAAGCAACCCAGTGAGGAACTAACCTGCCCCTGCCTCCAGGGATTCAGCCAACTCTAGACCCTTTGCCACTGTCCCTAAATCCATCCAAGCCTCCTCCAAATCCCTCTCCTAGTCTGCAGACTAGAGCTACATCACCGGAGCTGCCAGGGAGCTGTCCAGGAGCATGGTGAAGGTAGGCTTAGCTGTATATACACTGCTAAAGGAGCCTTGTGTATATCAAAAAAGGGGCTGCTCTTTATGAATGGGATGTGCCAGGCCCCCATAGATCTGCCATGCCTACAAGTGATGTCAGAATAAAATTCTAGCAATAATTCATCAGTATGTGTGTGGTGCTTTACCGACAGCTTGGCTGCAGGTAAGCGCTAGGGTTAAAAATGACACTGAACAGGTGTAAACTGGGTGAACTCATGGGGGGGTGGGAAAGATAACCCCTGCAATCAGCAGGGGCATGTCTTTATAATGAGAAAGCAAAGAAAACTATCATCAGAAAAACTGAGACTGCCCCACATGATCTCCTGAGTATGTACTTCACCTTGCCCAAGGGGATTCTCATTTCAAACACAGCACAGAGTATATCCTCTTTCTACTCGCTGGTTATAAGGGAGGAAATGAAACTGGGATTATCTCATTATTAATTGGGGGGCAGGTGGAGGCCTGATGCCCCCTTCAAACAGAAGATTGGTTACATTTCAAAGCAAGCACGGGTTTCCCATCCTTCTCTTCGATGAGCTGAGCCCCAGTCGCACTCTAGAGATAGAGCTAGATCAATTCAGAGAAGATGTTTATTTTGGGAGGGCTCACAAACTTCCTTGGCTCGTACTTATCACTCTTTTGTTTAGAAACCATGTGATGTCAATGAAGGGAATTGCAAAATCACAAATTCCAGCCCAAGAATCAGGAACATTTTCCAGATCCAGCATGTGATGTGTCATAGCTACAAAGCTCCCATGAGAACAAACCTCTGAAACTGCACACAAAAAAATAAAAATGAGGGAGCTTCCCAAAGCTGTCCTGTATTAACAGCTCCCCATTTTCAAATCATTTACTCTAAAAGTGCTCAGGACCTGAGAACATGGAAGTAGCAATGCAAAGCCAGTTTAAAAGCCGGGGGTAATATTTACAGTGCATTTGTATTGCACCAGTTTTCAAAGATGTCCTAGGCATCTTATAATGCCATACAGATTTAAAACACTAAATATGTGAAGAGTGAGACAAATCTCTTGCAATTCATGTGAAACCATCAAGAAAAAGCCTTCTGAAATAAAAGGACCTTTCCCCCTTTCCTGCTCAGCTATGAGAAGAGAAGGGGAAAGAGGATAAAGGTGCTATTTCTGCAACTGGGAAGTGTTTTCCTAGCAAAAAAGCAACCACTCACTCCCCCCACCCCTGCACACATCTGGATTTAGAAGCAAGGTTCCTTCATCAGTGTACTTCTCTGGGACTCAGCACACTTAGGTTCAACTTCATGTTCCTCCTCAGATGGCTTAAGCAAGTCCCTTTGATCTTCTGTGCCCCAGATGGCCAGTGCTATAATGACAGAACTTCTCTCTAGTTACGTTAGGAGGAGAAGTTCCATTAACGATCGAGAGGCGCTCAGACACTGCAGAAATCGGGGCCATGTAACTATCTTATGTCTGGCTACATCCAGCTACTGATGCTAGAGATGTCAGCTATAGAGGTATAGGACCCTGTCAGCAGCTGCTGCTATTTAAAAGAGATACAGAAGAGGGGTTTTGCTCCACATCGGAGTGACATCCATTAGTGAAGTGCTTGCAAGGGTCTGTAGTAAGAGGAGAAAAAAGCCAGCCATTGGGTCTCAGCCCTACAGAGAGCAAGTATGACATTGTTCTGAAAAGTGAGCCTTCAAATCTTGTACAACTGTCTGTCATCTTCCTTAGTCAAGGTCACAGGTCTGCCCAAGCCTAGATGGCTCAGCAGGCTACTGTGGTTAAGGCGCATCAGTTCCTTAGTCGGCATCATGCAAGGCAGTGCTGTGGCTGGCTTCACGTCCGGGTACCAGCCTGAATGACCAACTACCTGTGGAGTCAAACGAGGACAGTCTTTGGCACAAGGCCAGAGTGAAGTTCAGGCATCGTAGCAAGACATTTTAATTGCTGCACTTCATGCATCTTTTTTGGAAGTGCCTATGTTTCCAGCACAGTCTCATACATGCTGGAGACTGTATGAGCATGTATTCTTTTCCAGGGTAAAATTTCCTAAGGAGGATTTAACATTTTCACTTCTGGAGTGAATTTTCCAGCTCCAAGGACACACAAATCTCAGGAGAAGCTGAGATGGCAGGGACAGCTGGGTCAGTTTATGATGGTGAAAGTCTCCAGATGATATATTACCCTAGAGCTTCATGCCTCCATACTCTGCAAGACCAACCTTTCCATTGGTTCAGCTTTTATGATGCTGGATGAGGAAGATCCTCTAGTAAATACCTTGTATCAGCTCATGAAAAAAATGGAGGGAGCTTTGATATTATTTTCCTAAGAATCAGTCACTAGAGATTTCTCTAGAACAGATGGGAAGAAAGCCCAATCTGTCCTAATTAAGGAACAAAACCAAATTAAATTGTAATCAAATAGGTCCTCAGTATTATGCTAGGAATGTCCTATTGAACTGCAGAATAGAGACTTTGGAGAATAAAACCAGGGCCTCCAGGCAACATGTCTGAAGAAGGCCACGGAGTAAAACAACCTTCTTATTACTAGTTTGCCAAAACGACTTGCAGAATTGCTAGGTGAGAAGGCCAACCCCATCTCAGGCATCCAAAGGGGCACGCTCACCCACCCCTGCCTGACTACTCTGGTAGGCACCCCAGCTCCACAATGCCTCCCATGCCCCTGTGCTCTTGCCAATGGATGACCTGGAGTTTGGACCCAGGGCACATGAAGGTGAGCAACAAGGCAGGTAAGCTACTTCTCTCCAATCAAGCCCATTTGTGAATTTAGTTCCCTCTGGGGTCATAGAGGTGTCCAGTCACCATTGGAGCAGAAATTATTGAAATGCATGGAAAAAACCCCAACCCACCTAACCATGAAATGAGCACTGGAAACAGGCCACTGATCTCTGGCTGGGTGGGGAACTTGATTATCACAGAGATTGAAGGAGTTCACTGGAAGGAAGAGATGGCGCAGAGGTAAAAGGGACTTAGCACACTGCTTTGCTTTCTTCATGCTACATCAGTCTTTCCTTTATAACACCAACAAATCCCAGCCGAATAAAACCACCCCTAAGAGGGCTCAGAAAGCAAGACAAGGAGCTATACCATTTCTGCAATGCGTTTGCCACCGCAGACGGTCGCACACTCGTGCCTTGTTGGATAGAGGAGTGCTGCGGTGATGATAAACATTACATCTCTAGACTGGATTTTCACCTAGGGCCTTAGTACATTGAAACATCTGGTAGATGAACAGCAAAAGAGGTGACTGTTAAACAACAAAAACAGGAAGCAAACAACCTCACAAACCAGTTCCTGAACCCCCAACTGTCTATTGCTCAGGTCACTGCTCTCAAAAAAGCTGGGTTGCCACAGAAATGGGCTCCCTTGCAGGATGCTAGGGAGAAGAGTTAGCAAGTTATAGCAAAGGCTGCTGCAAATGTGCAGGAGAATATTTATTTTATAAGTAAATTTGCTTCCCTTGCAACCGGGTGTTCAACAATCGGTATGTAACTTTGTCATCCAGGGGCTGTTGATGAAACGTGTCATTACAAGACTTTAATAAAAGCCATTGGAGCCTTTAAATCCCAGTACAGACAGGATAGGGGTGTCCCTATCCTGAAGTC
>NW_005842261.1:577737-582071 GCF_000455745.1 Alligator sinensis | reverse complement strand
TCAGCAGTGCCCCAGAGGAAGTTTCCATTGTCCAGCATGCCTGATCTTATCCCAAACCTTTCCTCCACTGCAGGGAACACAGGGAAATGGGAGAGGTTGGGTGTGAACTATTATCATTATCCTTCCCACAAAGCCTCTGTGTGTTAGTGATCCACCCTCTGCTAAAAATCATCGCTACAGCTTCCTAAAGAGCCCACTGAGGAAGGTCAGGAAGAGAAGCGTGACATGCTCCTTCCCCTGAGGAAATAAGCCTGACGCCTTCGGCCCTGAGTGGAGCTGCTGCTGTTGTATCAGGAATTGTGCACATGGCCGCAAA
The DNA here is from genome assembly GCF_000455745.1 of Alligator sinensis. NCBI lineage: Eukaryota > Metazoa > Chordata > Crocodylia > Alligatoridae > Alligator > Alligator sinensis. The sequence continues at coordinate 581,755 of NW_005842261.1, read as the reverse complement.
GATCAAAGGTTACACGGCATCTTGCCTATAGAGCTCAGGATCTGATCTCAGCACCCTGGCCTGGTGTCAGAGTAGAGAAGTGGGTCCAGCTAGGCTGTTGCTTTAAGCAGAGCCAGTAGTCACTGATTTGCACTGGATGGTTAAAGCAGACAGTAAGTGTGCAATGATTCAGCTTACAACTAACCTAGCAGTGGGTGGTGGTGGGGGGGGGGTGTGTTTGTTTCTTCCTTAATTACAGTGCTATGCTCTGCGCCCAGTGACTGAAGGCTGTGCCGCCAACGAGAGGTGCTCAGGACTGAAATCCCCACGCGCCAGACTCCTTCCAACTGCGCAAACAATCAGCACTGCTAGGCGAAGTGAAATCTGAGAAAGGAGAGGCAGCAGCTGGCAAGCATCACAGCGCAGGCTGGGCCAGCCCTGGGGTCACTGTTTACAAACAATAAATCATGTGAGGGTTGTTCACACAAAGGTTTTGGAAAAAGCCTCCATCACTGGTTTAACCTTCTGCCCAGCTGTTCTCCCTTGCCCCTCCCTGCATAGAGATAAACTGAGGCCCTGCATCGGAAACTGGAAAATTGCTCTAAAGACAAGCAGCGAGGCAGCTGGAACAATGACCAATTGAGACCGTTTGGGGCTTTTTACACATTACGCACGTCAGTGCTCCCTCATCCCAAAGAAATTCCCATAAAAACACAGTATGTCTTTATTATAGAGTGGGTGGTGCTCGAGGCAGCATCCAGATTGGCTGGGACAGTCTATAAAACCAGCGTTATGTTGCGGTCTCTCCTGCGGGACCTTGCAGAGGGTTAAAGATCAGCATCTCTGGCGCAGTGCTGTGACCCTGTCAGATAAATAATACCCTGATGCGCAAACACAAGGAAACGGGCACTACGAGATCAAATAGGAACAAAGACACGCTCTCTTTCTCCCCCTGCTTTTCCTTCCAACAACAGCTTTTCCCCCTAGATACAAGCAGGATCCTGCAGTGAAGAAAACCCAAAATTCAACCCCATGCCGGTTCAGGACTAGTGGAGAGCAAAATTGTCTAGCCTGGTGATTCCCTAGTGTGAGTTTCTCAGTTCAACCTGTTTACTCTGTCTGGCTGCTTAATCAAGTAGCCTGCTCCAATCCCTGACCTTAAAATTAAGCACAGGTGTAACCTTTTGTAGACTCCAGCAAGGACAATTGGTATTTGGTGGTTTTAGTGCTTACCAAATAGCAATCCAAGAAATTAACTCCCAAAACAAGCGAAACCAACCATAAGCCAAAGTGAAACAGAGCACTCTGCTTTCATGTTTCAAACCCAAATTAACTAAAGGCTAGATAATGGAAAACTCAAACATATTTGATCTAAAAATCCTCCTGTTTTACTGATTTAGCTGTGTTGATCCCAGGAACCAAGAAGGAACTTGAAAATGCCCATTTAAATGGATCACAGTTTGAACGGTGAGATCACCCCATTTTATATTTGGCCAGATGTTGCACGTTGTAATTAAAAACAGTTGTTATTACTTAGAGGATGGGAGAAGAAAAACAAAAGGGTTGATGAGTTCTTCAGGAACCCAACAGGGCCCGGTGCTGCTCCAGTGGCTTAATGGGCACACAAGAATACAGTTTGCCATATCTGTTTTCAGATTAAGGTCTCTGGGGGAAAACAAAGCAAAGCTAATTGAACCCTCCCTCCATCCCTAAAAATGAACAATATGTACAGAGAGCAAACTGGTTTCTAAACAGGATGTTTCTTTGAATTTGCCCAGGCTTTTGGGAAGCCTTCCCAGCTGCTGTGAGTTGCAACACATTGCACCAAGGCAGCTGTAAGGGTTAGAGCCTGCCTCGGGATTTTCATGGTCACTCTTGGGGGTATTCAACTGAAGTATCTGGCTTGCCTGCACAGATCCATTGGTAGGATCAAACTTGAAGTCCCAATGAGAGAAAAATAAGAACGGACTCAGAAAATATCCCTGCTACCAGACACTCGATGAGCATCACCTTCTTCATTGATTCACTAGGTCATCTCATCAACCATGTTTGCTGCTGTGAAAATGCAGCCCTTGCAATACCACACACAGCCAGGCATGGTATGCAAGATATAGTTATAATCACTGCTGGTTATCATGACCTTTAACTGACCAAAACCTGCCGAGCAAGAAAGTGCTTCTGGCAACCTTTCGACACGTAAGCACACATGTGACTTCACTCACAGAAGCAGGCCAAGGCATGGGACTCTCCCTGCATTGTGATCACCTCCTTGCTACTCCTGGCTGCTCTCTTCCATGGCTGGCGGGTGGATGAATGATCAGCCATTGCACACACGTCCTCTGCCTTTTCCTGCCCCCTCCCACATTCACCTTGCTGGTTATGAAAGACCAACTGGCTGGCAGGGAGAAGGGAGAATGGAGATGGAAATCCCTGTAATCCCCTCTACATTCATGTCCCTTGTGAGATGAAGAGGGAAACCTGGAGCAACAAGAGAATCAAAGAACTTGGCACAGCGAGGACTGGGTGGCATAGATGGGCCCCAGAAGACTCTGGGTTGGGAAACTTCCCGTGGTTTCACACTATTGCCAGAGACCAGGCAAAGGCTCTGAATTGAACTCAGCAGAGTCCCCTTTAAATAAAAATTTAAAAAAAATCACCCTGTCCTCACCCTAAAGCCCCTCATTTGGGGTCAGAGACAGCACTGCTGATGCCAAGGGCGATGCCCTACCCGCAAATAAAATCCTTCGTCCTATAGCGGGGAAAAGCTCTCTTGTAACAGCCCTTGATTGCTAGCGGGGCTCATTTGTAGTGGCCAGCGTGCTCCCACTCGGATCAAGGGAGAGCCCGCCGGGCAACATCTGCCTGCCAGGCCTATCTGTTGTGCCCTGAATGGCCCCTGATGCTATGCAATCGTACCATAAATATAGACTGGTCACAGAGAAAAGTAATTAGTATGCAATTAATTGGTGAATTGCACAATACAGGAAGACTGGCCCCAAATGCAAAGTAATTAGCACACAATTAATTGGTGAATTGTGCAATCAAGGTAGACTAGCCGCAAACAAAGTAATTCTCACACCATAAAAGGGACTCTCCAGCTAGAAAAAGAGCCAATCAGCTACAGAGTTAGTGCTTCAAGATGTGTAACATCTCTGCTGCTGGTTTCTGTCCAGCTTCAATTTGAATATGTGGCAGGGCCCATAAAGCTGCATAAAGTGTACTAACTTGATACCCGGTTGGTTCTTTCTATAGCTGGAGAGTCATTTTTATCGGGAGATTGTTACACGTGTGGCTACATACGTGTGTTACATTTATGGCATGGTTCACTTGCGAAGGGTGCTTCGCAACGTGTGGCTACACGGCACGTATAGTATGCAACAAGCCAGCGCAGTGCACCATAAACGGAGACTGGCCACACTTGCAAAGTAATGATCACACCATAAAAATGACTCTCCGGCTACAAAGTTAGTGCTTGAAAATGCATCACAACTCTCCGGCTGGTCTCTGCACACCTTTCATTGGAACTGTTACACACACACGCCATAAAAGCAACTTGCACTTGTGGCCAGTCTCCCTTTATGGCGCGCTTCCCTGGTGAATGGTGTGCCAATTCCTTCACATTTACAGCTGCTCTTAGGTCCCTGCAACACGTCATGTACGTGATGCAGTGCGCCGGTGAAGCGCGCCATAAAGGGAGCCCGGCCACGCTTACGCCACAAAAAAACGACACAAGGGACCTGCCCGCTCTCAAGTTAGTGCTTTAAAAACGTGTCACAGCTCTCCGGCAGGGCTCTGCGCAGTTTCTATCGGAACCGTGACGCACTCGCGCGCCATAAAAGCAACTTGCCCGTGTGGCCGGTCTCCCTTTATGGCGCGTTTCAGCCCAGTCCTCGACCCGCCTTAGGCGCCCGGACACACGTGCTCTACGTGAAGCGCCATAAACGCGCAGCAGCGCGGGCCGAGGCTGGACCCCGTTATGTTTATGGCGCGGTGAGGGCGCCGGGCCCGGGAGGCTCCGCCCGCGGGAGGAGGCGGCCCG
>NW_005842261.1:572931-577605 GCF_000455745.1 Alligator sinensis | reverse complement strand
CCGCCGCCGCCGCCGCACCCGGGCCCGGGCCCGTGTCCGCGCTGCTCCGCGACCTCTCCGCGCTCAAGGCCGCCGTCATCGCCGCCTGCGCCCTCAGCGCCGCCCTCGTCGCCTGCCTGCTGCTGCGCCTCTGCAGGTACCGGCACCGGCACCCCCGGGCACTGCCGAGCCCAAATCACTGGGGAGTGGGGAACCCCCAGTCACTGGAAACCCCCTGTTGCTAGGGAACCAGCATCATTGGGGAGTGGGGAACCCCCATTCACCAGGGAAACCCCATTGTTGGGGAGCGGGGAACCCCCCCAGTCACTGGGGAACCCCTGTTGCTAGGGAACCAGCATCATTGGGGAGTGGGGAACCCCCATTCACCAGGGAACCCCATTGTTGGGGAGCGGGGAACCCCCCCAGTCACTGGGGACCCCCTGTTGCTAGGGAATCAGCATCACTGGGGAGTGGGGAACCCCCCATTCACTAGGGAACCTGCATTACTGGGGAACTCTGTCACAGGTGAACCCCCCTCCCCAGACACTGGGGGATAGGTGCTAGGCAGCTGCCCCCCCCCCACTGGGGAGGACCCGTGGCAGGGACACCCTACACTGGGGAGCTCCCCCCTGTCCGAGGGACCCTTGCCTCCAGGACTGTCTGGGATTGAGGGGATCCCCACTGGGGTCAGGAGCAGCTAGGGGGCACAGATCACACCAGCAAGGAGGATCCTTGGCCTTCCTTGCTGGGGTTGGGACTCGGAGGGCCTCTCTGGGCTGGGTCAGGAGGGGGTGGGAGGCTTGGGAGCCCACAACCTTGTCCCCCTTCACAGGGATCTCATGGCTGCCTAGGCCTAGGTGAGGCTCCCCTGCAGGCAGGGGATTGTCTGGGCAGAAAGGTGCCCTCTTTGTCCGCTTCCATCCCCACCAACCAGGTGGCAGCTGCCTTTCCTCGTGCCTGGGTTCCTCTGGACCTGCCCCATGCACTGGCACCAGTGCTTTGGGCTGAGAAGCCTGGGGAAAGCAGGGACCAGGCCATCACCTGCTGGTAGCCTTATTTCCTGTCTTCCTCAGTCCTTTCCTACATTTAGTCTCCAGGAAAAAACAAACAAACAAAAAACCTTGCTTGATTCAGTCAAAACCCAGTGACAATCTCCTGGAGCAGTTGCCGTGGCCAGCATGCAGCTTGCATAGAGCTCAGCAAGCTTGCAGAGCAGAGGCTCTCCGTCAGACTTGCACTAGCTTTACAATAGCCCTCCGTAACCGCCAGGCCCTGCACTGACACATTACTGGCCAGGTGTCTTAAGCTGTTCCGTGTGCACCTGTCATCCTGACCCCTCTTTGGGACTTCAGCAAACTGCTGGATTGTCAAAGGTCTCTGATGACATGGACATTGGAGAGCAGGAAATTCAGCAATGCAGGAGTGAGGCAGTATCTTGCTGGGGTGCCCAGTGCTCTTTGGAATAGACCCCCTGCTCGCAGCATGTCTAGATCTGTGTGCTCTCTGCAGGCTTTTCACTTTTAGTCACCAGAGAGGAAATGGGAGACTCCCAAGGCTGCTGGTTGTAGAATCGCAGTCTTTACCCAACTTGGTCTGTTAGGCTGGAGTCCCTTCTTGAACCATCCTTTGTAATAGCTGTAATTTTGCTGGAGATCCCTAAACTTCTGTCGAGTCGGAAACAAAACCAAAGCAAAAAAATGTGATGTTCCCTCCCGTGTTCTTGAACACTAATTTGGAAGTAGATTTCTTCGGCAGCAGGCCTCTGCTTTGAACGTGTCTGCAGGTTCTGGGCTATCTGTATTTGGGGTGTAGTTACCAGATGTGGGGATATATATAGGTGGCTTTGTGTTTCAGCTGAACTGTTCTTGGCCTGAAGCCCACAGACTTAGGTTTGGCTCAGGGAGGGGCCACAAAACAAGTAGGTGGAATCTTGTAACCTTTATACAGGTGCTCCAGGAGTTGGGAGCGCTTTAATTAGAGTGGCTTTGAGAGCTGCTCTAATTAAAGCACCTGGAGCATCTTGTGCATTAGCATCGCCATACTTAAAAATGGTGGTGGTGGGGGGCGCTTTATGTAAAGCTCGTCAAATGAGCTTTAAATGAAGTGCCCCCGCTGCCATTTTTAACCACGGGGACGCTGATGCACGAGACACTGGAGGTCGCTGGAGCGTGGCAATTGCCACGCTCCAGCAGACTCGATTAATTGAGTCTGCTCAGACAAGCTGTAATTGTAGTGCATCGGAGCAGCCTTGCTGCTCATGTATAGGCACCCTTGGGTTGTGGAACTGCTTTGGCCACGGTCCTGCCAGCCTTTGCACCTGCTCTCCTTGATGGGGTTCAGAGAGTGGACTTGTTAGTCCATCTAGTAAGTCTGTCCTTGCTGGGATATGCATGGCTACGTTGGTTAACACTTGAAACTCTGGTGTTCTTCACAGCATGCAATCCTATAAAAGTCAATTGTATCTTACAATAGGGGCTAAAAGGCATCACCTGCACATGTATATAGGGAATACAAGTTCTCGTTCCAAACAGCTTACAGTCTAGGAGAGTGCTTCGCTCTTGTCTGTTCACTCCTGACTTCACGATGGAAACCTGTGAAGCTTCAATAGTTAACAGGAATTCTGACTGATAGGTGTGTGCAAAAGAAAACAACCTGCAGCGTTGACTCATATAACTGGCTCTCCAGGAAATGGCAGTTGTTAGAGAGGGATGAAATCATGTCCCTTGCTTTAAGTAAGAGGCTGTTAAACAGGTTCATTTTGCAAATAGTTCTTCCCTCTAATCATAAGCAGCTTCTCTGCATTTGGCCTGGTGGTACCAACTGGCTGTTCTAGGCCTTCCCTGCTCTGTACCTTTGTAATCTTAATTTATCAATGCAGGAGGAGGAGGAGAGTTTCCGTGAATACTGTTCTAAAGAATTCAGGCAGGCAGGAACCCCAGGAAATTGGGATGTGGCATTAACTTTTTCCAGGGAACAAATGTTGAAAGATTTTTCTCTCGTCTTTCAGCAGCTGGCACAGTAAAGCAAGATGCGACTTGCCCAAGGCAAGACATTTGGTTTAGAAGCAAGTAAACAAAAATAGATTTTTTTTTTTTTTAAATGGCTATTCTTATCATGATCGTTGGCTTTTCCAGCATTGCACGCTGGAACTGCTTGGGAGAGCGTATATGTATTGCTGCTTAAGGGGACTGTACAGACAACACAGCTGATTGCTAAAAGCAGTGTAAAGGAGTGTGAGTTCTAGTCTTGGCTCTTCCCCTAATTGACCATAAGCAAGTCTAGTCTCCTTGCCTCAGTTGGTCCACATCTAAAAGATTCAGGAGTTCCCAGGATAGCATTCCTGATATTTCAGTAAAAACCAAATAGCCTCAAACTGTAAAACCCAGTGTTTCAAGCTTTATCCCTACATCACTTGGAAGCCAAATAAAACCCCAAGTCCAAATGTATGGAACAACGAGGGCAAGGGCAATAGCTGAACAAAAGCAACAGAGATGCTCAGGGAGATGGATGGAGCAGCTGCTTGACCAACTAAGAAGGCTAGGACTCCCCAGTTTGGAAAGGCTGAGTGGGGATAGGATAGCACTCTATATATAAAATGACCAAAGGATGGATAAAGTGAATTAGGGAGCTGTTTATTTACCAAATCCCAGAATACAAGAACTAGGCGATACCCACTGAAATGATCAGGCGGTAGGCTTAAAACAGAGATATGAGAGTACTTTTTTTAATGGAGCATGTCGTGTGCTTTGGGAACTCACTGCAACCAGAAGTTAGAGAAGCAGATAGCACAGCAGGGTTCAAACAGGGATTAGACACATTCATGGAGAACAAGTCCATGAGAAACTATGCAAACTATGAAAAATAGAACAATCGGGTATGTCTTCTCTCAGCTCCCTAAATGAGCGATCCAATAGGGAGGGTACAACATGATATGGGTCACTCTAGATATGCCCCATTCATATACTTCTTCTCTAAAGCATCTACTACTTGATACCATAGGCTGGAAACTGGGCTGGTGGACCATTGGCCTGACCCAGGACACTTAGGTTATCATGAATCACCTTTAACGGGAAGCACTGCTGAGATTTCCCATGCCAGACTTATTCCCTGCATGCATTGCTTGTGGTTGTAGCAGTGTTCAACTTATATAAAAGATTCCCATTATCGGGATCTCTGCCATGCCTTTAATAGAGACAGAAGGGCAGTTCAGACAAGGCAGCTTTAAACTTCTGAGCGCAGCTCTTTATCTGGCCCAGGCTTTTGTGTGTAAACCATTACTCAAGTAGCAAAATGAGACAAGAAAAATCAACAGCTATGCTTGTACCATGTCAAGCTTAGAGCTGGCAAAATAGACTGGGGAAGAATTCTGTTGTAGAAGAGATCAAGGATTTGCCTTCAATAAAATGAAAAGGCTTTCTTCATCAGAATGAAAGCTTTGCTCAACCCTTTTTTTTTTAAAAAACGTGTAATGGGGTTTTTTTTTTTTTTACTACTGTTGTGGATTCCTATTAGGGATTTTGCTGAAATCTTTGGTTAAACCTTTGCTATGAAATTACTCTATTTTTCTGGAAGTTAACTATCCATTTAGACATGGACTGTTTGAGATGGAATGAATAAGGGCTAGATTGGTTTCTTGCCCTTTCCCCAGCTTTCTAACTTGAGTTTTTTTGTGTGCAATGACAACATTTAAACGTG
>NW_005842261.1:530886-572900 GCF_000455745.1 Alligator sinensis | reverse complement strand
TCCCTTTAGAAGCTAATGATCTGAGTGGCCTTGTCCCAGTAGCTTAGAGCATGGTACTGTCCCAAGAGTTTTGGATTCAGTCTCTCCCCCCACCCTTGACTGCCATGGGCTGGGGATGTGTGGGAAGGTAGCGTGCTCTCCACCTGCAGGAGGAAGCGCTACAAATTTCCTTCCCCTTTTGATGGCTGGGTTACTCTCAGACACCACTTCTTGCAAAGCACCTCCTATATCACCCCCAAACAGAAATGGGCTCCACGTCACACCCGAATATTACAGATCAGTCCAAGCAATTACGGTGCTTAAGCATTGTTCAGGAACAGCTCCTGTGGTTGCCCAAAGTGAGGGCTTCTTCTCATGACCGATTCTGCCTTGGTGTCTCTAGAGTACACAGCTCTCGACATCCTGGATGCAAGTCCGCTGCAGCACGTCTAGAGGTGGATCTGGTTTATAGCACACTAAGTAAACTCCCAAGAGTTGGTACTTGGAAAGGCTTCTGAGACATGACTTCTCTTGGTGCACCTCAACCTTCGGAGCAAAGTTGGATAAGCCTGTTTGGTCAAGCTGCATATTTAAAACAAACCAACCAACCAACCTGCAAGTGCAGTGTCACCAAGGGGAACCAGGACTTAGTCAGTGCAAAGGTGCATTGGGCTGCTGAAGAGCATGGCAATGAATAAATCCATGCTGGACAGGGGTACTTACATGACACTGATGCACCTTTTGAAAGTCTCTAACCACTTGCACAGCATTTTGACCAAAGCAACCTTAGGCTTGATTTCTGCACCACACGCTGTTCCTAACTCTTCAGTAACTGGAAAGCTGGTTTAATTAAGTTCTAAAATATTTAAGCATATTGGATCATCCTACAAGTGAGAGACCTGGCTGCCCTACAACAAAGTGAAGTTCTCTGTATAGCGAAGGCTTGTCTACGCTACGAATGGTTTTGTAACTGTTTCCTGGGACCGAGCCATAAAAAATGCTGCTAGTGCCTAGAGGGAAACATGTACTTTTAAGATGTTCCTGTATGGAAGACCCGGGGGTGACCTCAACTGGAAACCTCGTTTCAGAGTTGTGGTTTAATGGTCAAAGGAGGGACCCGGTGGTCCTGTTCCATGCTCCACTGCTTTACTTGCTTTGTGAATTTTGGCAGGATACTTGCATTCTCCCAGTCTTTGTATAAAATGAATGTAGCACTTTGCACCCTGACAAAGAGGATGTAGGTCTTGAAGTACACACTGGGCGTTTATATAGGCAGGCTCCAGGAGGCAAGGGTCGGGGGCAGCTCTGAGAGCCATGCTAATTAAATGCAATTAAAAACCCCTCTTTTCATTCCATCCAGGAAGAGCACACACCAACTGCTGAAGCTTCCTTAGCCTGACGAAGGGTTTTTGAACCCGAAAGCTCGCTTAATAAATATTCTCCAACTATTTGGGTTGGTCTAATAAAAGATATCAAATTCACCCAAGGAACCTTGTCTGTCTCATTAAAAACCCCCGGAGCTTCACGTGCATCAGTGTCCCCATGGCTAAAAAATGCCGGCCGGGTGCTTTGAACTAAAGCTCAAACCAGCTTTAGTTTAAAGTGCCCCATCACCACTTTTCAGTGGGGGGACCATGATGCATGTGATGCTGGAGTCTGGAGAGCACTAATTAACACGCTTAAGCAGACTTGATTAATTGAGTCTGTTCCGATGCACTTGATTAATTGAGTCTGCTCAGATTATGGCAGCCTCTATGTATGTGTATAGGAGCCCACTCATACTAGTACTAGTCAGTAGTAGGTGCATTATAGCTATTTTTAAGCATTACTTTTTAACTGAATCATGGCAGGATCTCATTTAGATTTTTCCAGAGGCTTTTTGCAATCTTCTTCCCAGCCTTCAGGCCTCTTATTAACACTTAGAGCAGTTGAACAAGCCTTTACTTCTGTTCATTGTGCCTGTGTGTGTTCCATCTCAAGGACTTGATTGTTAGAAAATGTAGCGTCCTCACTTCATTACGTCAAAAAGGGGTGTCTGAAAGCAGGTACGAGGATCTTAATAGCCTCTGGTTTAACATTAGTGTTTAAAACGTTCCTGAAAGCAGGGAAGCTTGGTTAGCTAGAAGACCGTAAAATATCACATTAATTCTTAAAGATCTCATTCAGTCACTTGTTAGATGCCTATTGTTTCCAGAAACCTGTTTTTGGAAACTTGTTCATGTTCAAGGAGCCTATTACCGGTAATAAGGTTGCTCCCGGTTGCATTCCTGGAGTATCATCACTGCTGTTTAGGTTTAGCCTGTCCTCTTTCTAATTCTGCTTCCAAAGAGTACGTTTTTAGTGGGCACCTTTTCTCTCCTTGCCTTTTCCCTTCCTCCTCCCCAAAATCTGCTGTCAAGAAGTATATTAACGCTGGATCAGAAGCTCTGACTTCTCTCTCACTGGGGTCAAGAGAAGCATTGTCTTTAGCATCAAGGGTTGGTGTTAAAAATAGATTAGAGGCTTCAGTTGTATAATGAGCTAGGGAGTTGTCTTGTGTGCGTTTCCCACCACATGATGTTTCAGTAAGAAGCATGAAGTGCTGCATATGACTCGGGTTTGACCAAAACAGCCCCTGGTCAAAGTAGCGATACAAGCAAGTCATAAACTTTGTCCTTCCCTTCCTGCCAGCCTTTCATGCACCCAGCTTGAGACAGCATTGCTCTCCCCCAGGCTGAATAGAAATATGCAGGAAATTCATCTTTTCCCCCCATTATAGAGCAGAAAACTTGTGGCGAGTCTGAGGCACTTAAACCCCCAAAGGAATCTGATTACCCAAGAATAAACTAATGTGTCTGAATTACTCATGAGCTGGATCCTCCTGAGCGGGGCCGGCAGGTCAGGCATTGCTTTCCTTGTATTAAGCAAGCATGTGCTCACTAATCCTATTTCTGTTAAATCGAATGAGTGCTTCCCTTTGGCTTCAATGGGAACAGCACTGGATCTAAAGCAAGAGTCTGGTAATACTGGCTGCAATTATTTTGTGGCTTGTACAGATGCCACACGAGCTTTGTAGATCGACTGACAGATTTTATTTATTTATTTAAGACTGGGATGGACCGTTTTGATCATCTGCTCCATGCTTCTCAACCTTTTCAGACACGGCACAACCCTTGATAGAGTTGAGGCACCCTTGGAAAATGTCAGCTCTTATTTTCCACTTTCTATTTGACTAGAGAAATTTGGAGCAATTTTTTTTTTTGGTTGCAAAGAACTCAGAAAGACTACAACAGACCCAAAGGCTTTTAACACTACAGATTTCTATTTGAAATCTCTGGGCTTGTTTTGTGAATTGTATGCACACGCCAAACACTGTGCGAATTGTATGTGCACAGTGCCAACAGTGCCTGGCACCGTGTAGCACACCTGAAAGGATCTCAGTGCACTGCAGGGTGCCCTGGCACCTGCGATGAGAACTACTGATCCAACTCTGACCTGACAGCCCATTGAATTTTGCCAGCTCCTCCCCAACTCTGCCCTAGTCTTTCAGCTAGACCTGCAGCAGCACTTTCCTCTGCACAGGTCTTGTGGCTCTGCTAACCTCTCACAATGGTTAGTGCTCCTGCTATCCCTACATGTGGCTCTGTGTCCCCCAGCTCTACCCTGCATGCTTCTTTACTGATCTACAGCATTTCCTACTTAAACCTGCTAACTGTAGGGGACTAGGTGCATCCAGTTGGGATTGTACAACTTTTCACTGGAGACCAGGTCTCCAGTATCAAAATCTGTGTTCATGAATATCCATTATCACTCCTAATAAAGATCTTTCATACAGGGGCATCTCAGTCTGTTATCAGAGGGGCTTGCTTTGAATGCTGCTCCTCACTTCCTTGCTGTTCCTAGCTTCCGTCCGATCAGGTTGGACAGCTGCCGCCTGTTCACACGAGGCCTCAACACATTGCGGTTTTGATGGATGGTATCTTGTCTGACTGTATGTGGTCTTCTCTTATTTCATCATCATTGAAGATTAAAGGTATCCTGGTGAGGCTAAGGAGGTCCACTATGCAGCAAGGGGAGAGGAAACAGGCTGGGCTACAGTCCACATGATGAATCATTTTGAACATGGATGGGAAACCGCAAGTAATCTTTGCGTGGCTCACAGATCTGTCATTTATGAAAACTTGCCGCCCCTGGGATTGCTTGTTCCAGAGAGAATTGACTCTTGGGCCTGCAGGTTAATAATAAGCACATCATCCAAATATGCCAAGAGGGAATGAAGGAGGGAGGAGGGAAATGAAGGTCTTCTGCCCAGCTGCAAGGAGCAGTTTGTCACTGGGCTCTTTCAACAGCTTAGAAAAATGTTGACAAAACCCAGTCTTTGAATTTTTAAAAAATTTTTTTTTCCCCCCCTCAACCAACTGTTCTACTTACTAAATGGTTGTTGTGGAAAGGTTTTTAGCACTCTCTTATTTATGGTCATAACTATGAAGGTCCTTTTCAAAATGGAACCTGAATAGAGAAATTAAAAGAGAACTATTTGGCTACCAGGAATTAGCCACCCTTAAATAATGCAGTATCCAGCAGTAATGGTCAGAAAGGCTCCAGAAGCACATCTGCGTGTGTAGAATATAGAGCAATACATTTTGTTAAGTGAGGCGACGACCACTGATGGCCTATAACAGAAGTAGGTCTGATATGCAGACAGAAAAAAAAAAAAAATGGATATTCTTTTAATATGCATTCCTGTGTAACATTATTAATTCATGATAACACAAGAGATCCCTCACACATTGTATTAGCCAATGAACAAATACAAGAATGACACTAGTCAAATAGATTTCATTCAGTTGGACACGGACACACTTGAGTTTTAATATATTACAGTGGCTGAATAAATGTTCTGTTGCAAGATGAGACCTTGCATCTTGGCCAAGCAGTAGAGTAAGGCTGACGGGCGTTTTGTTAGGATCCTTCTAACCCAAGCTCTTGATAATCCTATCTCACTGTATAGGGTTGCTTATTTTAATGGGTGGAGTAACAGAAGAAAACCTCTGCATCATCTGTGGCACAGGGCAACACAGACTATTATATACAGATTAGTTGATGATGATGGAGACATTTATATATTCTGTTCAAATTTAGAACATTCAGAGAATTAAAATTACACTGCCCAAGGCCTGGGACTTGCTTTATTTATTCATGGACCTTTGCCAAGAAGGAAACGCTAGACTGAGAAGCCAGCAACAGCTTTCACATCAGAGATCTCTCAAATGGTTTCTTTTTCTTTTTTTGAGGTCAGAAGGGACTATTGTTGTCGTCATCATCATCTATGATCTCTAGCATAACACTGGAAATAAGACTTTTGTATCACAAACCTGCATATTAGGCAGACTCTTATTTCCAAGGGTCCACAGTCTTTGAAATGGAGCATCCAGCACATCGTGTGTGATGTATTGCGGCAAAGCTTCCCAACACCAAATATGTTCTCAAGACTGGGAAGTACTAACCTGGGACCAGTGATCAGAAACTTTAAGGCATCCAGTTCTGCCAATCTGACAACTTTGTGGTTGGATTTGAACAAGGATTTTAGGGAGAGAACTTCTTTATGTTGTTGAATGAAACCTTTTCCAGAGTGCAAGCAATTATACTAAGCCCTTTCTTGCTCTACACTAACCCCCTCCTCCTCCAAAAAGATGAGTTATTCACAGCTTCCTTTAAATGCACCAGCAGAAAACACACAAGCCAGCATAGCCACAACAAATCTAGGATTGCATACAAGCTGTGAGAGGTAGCTCATGACCTTGAGTTAATCTGTGGAATAAATAGCACCTCTATAATACAGGGGCTTGGAGTTAAAGGCACAGTGTTGATTTAAACTGTATTCTATTGATGTTTTATGTTAAAGTTATGTTAACGCAAAATACAACCATGGAAGCACCAAGTGTCCGGACTCGGTCTGGCCTTTTGGATTCTGTCTCAGTGGCCTAAAGCGGGGATGGAAGGTCTGGGCAGCCTCCGCTCCTCCAAAAAAAAGCTCCTGCCTAGGCATATTCATCGAAGGTCTAGGTGACCTTTTATGCATACACCATGATCTGGAAGGATCAATGGTTGCCAAAACATGTTAATGCAAGTAAATACTGGAAAATGAATCTCACAATGGGTGCAAAACACACCTGGGTGTACAAGCTTCTCTGGTACCAAAGAAGTGACTGTTCTTGGAGGAGAGGGATGGTAGGGGTAGCCATGTGTCACCCTGGGGCTCGTGACTTTTCACAGTTGTCTGCAATACATCCCTGGTGCTCCTAGGCAGAGGCTCTCTTAAATGTGTCCCTGCATGTTCCATACCTGGAAATGAGGCAGTGAACCTCCCCCCACCCCCCAAAACTACTCCTCTCCCCGTGGCTCTCTTGAGCCCTGTCCTCAGCATGCAGGGGCACCCCGGAGTGGCTTCCCTGCTCCAGTCACAGGTTGCTGCATGCAAGCAGGATGTACCCAGGAGTATTCCCCTGGGGTTGCTGCCAAATGTGGAAATTGCCCGTGTAAAATGACAGGCTGCATTAGGGACTTAACCCAGCATCCAGAGGAACCAGAAGGGGTTTGTCTACTCCCAAGTCCAGCCTCAGCTGCCTCTTCCTCCTGTAATTCTTCTCTGATGCCCCGGACTTCTTGGAAGCCCTGGAGCCAGCAGGGCTGATATGGTTTCTTCCTCTAAGCACGTTGGCTGTCCTGTCAGCTGCCTCTGCCAATTAAGCCTTTGTCTGAGTACAGCAGCATGGGGACTTGGTGAGCCGCTGCATGAGCATGTTTGCCCTGGACATTGAAGGATCACGGGCTGGCGTGTCTGAAACAGCAAGACTGACATTGATCTGGATTACAGCCGACAGAACACTGAGCTCCTCAGTGATGGGCACAAGTGGCAGCTCAGGGAAGTGGGGAGGGGAGGCTCTGGCTCCACAGGCTAAGCATCAGTAGCCCAGAAACATTTAGGACAGTGGGTTGCACATCAGCCTGGCCCTCCTGCTGTAGAACAGTAGCAACGAGCTCCCTCTCTCGTTTCAGGTCTGGCAAGAGGATTAGGAAGACCCGGAAGTATGACATCATCACGACTCCGGCTGAGCGGGTAGAAATGGCTCCTCTGAATGAGGACGAGGACGATGACGAGGACTCCACGGTGTTTGATGTGAAATACAGGTAATTGTTGCGTGCGTGGCCTGGTTACAAGCAGCCTCAGGGGCTGCGTTAGCTGAGCAGACAGTTTTAGCTTCTGTTCGCCCGCACATGCACACGCCTCAAGCTGCAGCTTCCTCCCTCCTCTGCTGTCCCCTTCATTCAGCACAAGCCTCACTGCTCTGGTCTCTGGCTCAGGCACCTGAAACCTACTTTGGCCTGCCCTGTCCTCACCCTCTGTTCCTAGAAACATACTCTTTCCAAGAGCATCCTTTTTGCTCCTCTGTTGTGGGGAAGTGTTGTCAGATGAGCTGTGCCTAAACACAAAGCCATTTCAAGCTACCACGCTATCACGGCTTAGCAAGCTCAACTTTCGTGCTTGGCTGCTTGTTGTACCCAGTCGTTCTCTGGATGTGGTAGCTGCTGGGGGAAGGTGCACTTTTCCTGTACAGTAAAGGCATCACTGCCATCTGGTAATACTCAGATGTTCGTAGGGTGAATGGGTGGTTCTGGGGGTGAGACTGGAGATATTTTCATAAGACCAAGAGAAATTGAATGGGATTCGCAATAACGGTGCAAGGGAAAAAGTCATCTAGTAGCAAAATGTTGGATAAGCAAAAGAGGAGAACTGGAAAGTCTGACCAGGGAGAGTCAGACGTGTGCAGGGTGAATGGGTTGGGTCCCTGTATTCAGAGCTGCTTCTCTCCGTGGGCTCTGTTAGAACTGGGTGGAGAAAACACTGGGCTGTCAGGATAGTGTGTAGACTTAGGCACATCTGGGTCTGAAGCATCTGACAGGCTTTGTCCTGCTGATATACTTGTCCAGGCCCTCAGTATCGGGCAGGTAGGGACTATTTGACATGAACGCTTCTTTGTCTAGTGGAGGCTTCATTAACTTCAGGGATGCATGTGGATCCCAGCAACTCCTAGTTCTGGTCAAACTTCTGCTGACTTGCATTATCCTCACCCCACCTTGTTTTGAGAGCAGGAACAATGTGTTCGTGCCAAAGGGCACTCCGTAAACACTTAAGTATGTGGTGGCCTGTGGTTTCTTTTGGTAGCTTACCAAAAAACTCAATGCCTCTCTCCCTGAAGGAGTAAGGCAGGGGTCGGAAGCAAGCAAACAACGAGGATGAGTCACTCTTTCTGAATTGTTTAAATAATTTGGTCCCAAACCAGTCTCATCTTTCCCTGGCACTTTCCTAACCCAACTGTCAGAGCTCCACATAGATCATCTCTGCCTGCAGCCTCCCCGAGTAGCTTCCACTCGGCCTCTTGAAGAGGGTCCATCTCATGGGAAGGCCGCCTCCGAGTCTCTACTCTTACATGCATTTCATCAGTATGGTTGTGACAAGCACAACAGAAACAGAACAGGAGAAGGAAGACCTGCTTGCTGCTGATGCAGCCTTCAGAGAGCTACACAGGGTTATTGAAGTAAGTGGGAGTTGGGATGCTTAAATCCAGCATTTCTAGAGGGGAAAATTCAGTCTTTGATTTAGACCAGGGCTGTCCAACTTCTAAGGGGCCATACAGGCCACACCTCTCCCCCTGCGTCCCCTGCTGCACCATGAGCCCCCCACACAAGACGGTGAGCCTTTTTGCCTCACTTCACCTTTTTGTAAAAGGAGGGTCCCTCTTTTGAATGCGTAGTGGTAACTAATTTACCTGGTAACCTCGAAGTAGGACCCAGAGAGTTCATGAACGGATCCATGTCATCCTGGCACAAAGTGGCCAGTGGTGTCCCTCAGGGTCCGTGCTTGGACCAATGCTTTTCAACATCTTTATCAATGGATTTGGATGGGGGAGTGAAAAGCTCGCTGGCCAAGTTCAAGGACGACACCAAGTTATGGGGCAGTGTGGTCACATCAGAAGATAGGTTGCATATACAGGCGGACCTGGACAGGCTTGAGAGTTGTGCAGACCGGAACCAGATGAAGTTTAACATTTCCAAGTGCAAGATGCTCCATCTGGGGGCAAACAACCCTCAACATACATACAGGCTCGGTGGTGACAGCCTGACTTGCACCATGGGTGAAAGGGACCTATGGGCAATGATTAACCATCACATAAGCATGAGCCGTCAGTACAAGGCGGTGGTCAACAGGGCAAACAGCACGCTGGCATGCATCAACTGATGCATCTTGGGTAAAACTAGGTGATACTCCTGCCATGTTTAGCACTGGTGAGACCGCAGCTGGAGTACCGCATCCAGTTCTGGGTGCCGCACTTCAATAAGGACATGGTAAAACTTGAGAGGGTCTAGAAAAGAGCCATCGGTATGATCAGGGACTTGCAAGGCAAGCCGTACAAGGAAAGGCTGAGGGACCTGGGCCTCTAGCCTAAAGAAGAGAAGGTTTAGAGGGGACTTGATAGCGGCTTACCACTATATCAGAGGAGTGCATCAGGAGCTTGGGTCATTAGGGCACCCCTGGGGAAGACCAGGACAAATGAATACAAACGCCACTTCAGGCTTAATACCAGGAAAAACTCCTTCACAGCTAGGGTGTCCAGACTGTGGAATAAACTCCCTCCAGTGGTGGTGCAGTCACCTACCCTGGAGATTTTCAGAAGGAGACTGGACAGTCACCTTGCTGGGGTCACTTGACCCCAGTTGTCTTCCTCCCTAGAGCAGGGGGGTGGACCTGATCTTCCGAGGTCCCTTCCACCCCCTAGCAATCTGTGACTAATGGGAAGTGTGGTTTATCATTGGCCAACGGGCGCTGTAGAAACACAGGATATCATCTCAGCCAGCAGAGTCCACTTTCACCAAAGGGTTGCTGTGGCAAGTGACTGCTTTTTCCCCCATTCAGATCACTCCTGAAGGGGAACTCCATTCACAGTCTTGCCACCTCCCTCCCATGCCCACAGACAGCTTCCCAGCCCACCACATTGTGTATGCATGCTGGAGCCGCAGACTGCCTCATTTGTCCTGGGTGGCATGGACCGTTCTGTTGGCGTTTAGTCCATAAAGTACATGTGGGGCTCACTGGGCATTGGATTATGCACTGGACTGGCTCTAAAGGGAAGAAAAGAGCAATCTAAAACATGCCCTGCTAAGTGCATTCCCAGGCTACTTTCTTTGCAAACTTTTTCTGGTGGGACTGGAGATGGTTTCTTAAGACCAAGAGAAATTGAATGGGATTCACAGTAGTGCTGCAGGAGAGAGTCATCCAGTAGCAAAATACCAGATAAGCAAAGAGGCAAACTTACTGGGAAGTCTGACCAGGGATAGTCCTAGCCACATTATCTGACTGTTTGGCCACCCAGAGTGCACTATATTGTCTCTGACTGAAATGAACTCAGTCTTCTCAGGTTCTTAGAGACCAAGATGCACCTACACTTTGGGTGACGCAGAGGAAGGGCGTCACCAAGAGAGTTTATTTTTGATCTACACCATCCTGTCCTTTTGCTTTCTCTTTCTCCAGTCTGGGAAGATGAAATCCCAGTGCAGTGGCTACTGAATTTACATTTTCAGAAATCTGTACTGCTTGGCCTAAGGGTTCCTTCACTCCAACAGTTAGAAAGAGAGCATCTTCCTACAGCCAGTCCCCTGGCAAGATTGAGAGGGAGAGGAACTTTTAGGATTTAAAAGTCATAGAAAGTTTCAGGGTCTCCAGATTCTGTGCCCAGAGACTTCACCACATCCCCAAAAGAGTTCACCTTTCACCAAGTTCTTTGTTCAAAGGGAAGTCTCTTATTAAAACTATGGGTTGGTTTGGCCTTTTGTATAATAGCACATACACCGTAATGCCTGAGGAGGTGGGGGGGAGGAGGGGGAAGGACTCTTCAGTAGGATTAATTGCTTGAAGAGAATATCATTCAGTACTCTCTGTTCATTTAGCATAGGGAGTAAAACCCAGCAAAGTGACTCCAGAAAAAGCTGACTACCTACCTCTTTCAGATGCAACTTTCTACCCTTGCTCCATTAGCACCACCTGCGTGACTCCAGTTATAGCCTGGACTGCTGGTTCGGTGGGAATCCCAGATTCTCCTCTACCATCTTGTGCCCTCTGCAAGCAACTCTTTTATGCTGTCTGTGGTCCAAGGCTTTTGAGTGCAGCCTAGTGCTGATTTGCATGCCAGGAGCACAATAAAATGGAGATACCACTTTTAATAATCTTACACAAAGGGACAGAAGTGCAGCGCATGTGGCTAGCCATAGCACTGTTGCTGTACCAATGAAAGGGCTGTTTTTGACTATTTAGCCAGTGCCTATATATTTTAATGAGGCTTCATTAACTGCTGCTTATGGGAAGACTTTCTTATTCCCCGTGATAGCAAACACTCCCCTCCCCTGCCTCCAAAAAAAAAAAAAAAAAAAAAAAACCCTTTCAGATGCTGAAACCCGGATATATCAGAGGAAGTCACAGAAGTGTTGGCAGGGTCAGTGCACCAGGGAAGGGATGAGATGGATATTTCCAGCTCGTTAGCTAATTAAGGCAAAATGTAATGACCTGCAACATCCTGGAGGCAGCATGAGCAAGGCTGAGGTCTGGCAGATAATGCTGCATGATGAGCCCTCCTGGGGCTGGGGGATCCCTGCTCCCACTTCCTTCTCATTTTTTTCTATGTTTAAAACATCTGCAGGTGCCTCCTGCCAGCCAGGGCAGCACGTCCTGCTCTTTTCCACCAGCCTCCCATTTCTTCCCAGTGAGCATTTCCTCCTCTTGGCAGCCTCCCTCTGATCATCTGGCCTAGTGAATCTTGCCATACTGATCACTGGCTGCATCCCCCTCACAGGAGTGCAATACATGGACTTCCCGGCAGCCCTTGCGTAAGCATGCCAATGCTTGGACTGGAACGGCTTGCTTGGAGCCAAGCTAACCACTGTTCAGCCGTTCACCGTGCTAGTATCCAGTGGCACGGTTGTTAAGAATCACTCCTGCAATTGCCTCACTGGTGCAGATCATCTGTGTACTGATTTGCAGTACGTTCGTCTTGAAGGATATGGCTTGTGCAGTCATGCTACAATTTTGGCATTTGCACCCACCCGTCCTGCTAGGTACAACTCTGTAATGTATACGCTGTCCTAATTAAGTCCTCTAGATAGGAAGGAAAACCCTAGAAACAACCCCAGAACCTCTAAAATCCTTTCATGCAAAGTCATCTGCCATTTCTTAGCATCACTCCCAGATGCTTCCAGGCGGTTGGGCTACAAAAGCTTGGTCCATCATTCGAAGAAGGAAAGGAATAAACAATTTATTACAACCTCTCATTTCTTGAGTGCCTTCCATCAGTAGGGAGCCTGAAGCACTTGGCTTGGATAGGCATCCCTGAGGAAAGCTTTGGAGCTCAGAAGAAAGGGAATGGGCTTAATGGGAGCAAATATAAAAGGCATGCATCTCAACTTTGATGTACCATGGGTGTATTTGGCTAATACCTTGGTGCATTCCTTGGATATGCCAAAGCAAGACTTCAGACTTCTAGGTCCAAGGTGGCAAAGACCATTTGGCTGGAATACCATGCTGCTAGCTGCTTCCTGTCACTTCCGTGCGTATAAACTGTCTTAGGGCTGCTTCTATACAAAAATCACTTCTCTGGCTGCCTGATGCACAAAGGACCAAAATACACATAGGCTTGTAATTTGGGTCCATCACAAATCTTTTAGAAGTTGTGGGCAGGTTGTGTGTCACTATAGCATCTGACAGAACCAAGCAGACACTTGCATCTGTGTTTTGTGGAATAATTAAAGTTTCAGGCTCTTTCCTCTCACCCCTGGCAAATAGCATTTTAATTAAAAGCCTCACAGCAGAGTGACAGCAGCAGGGGAGAAGTGGCACGTGCCTTTCCAATTGTGCTCATACAGGCAGTTTGCTTCCTTTGATGCTTTGTCCTTGCACGCTGTGTTTCCAGGTTTGAGCGAGGCACAGAGAAGTAGCAGACGGCATCAGTTGGGCTGAAGGCAGCGTCTTTAGGATTCCCTGCCTCTTGCTGCAGCCAGCCGTGTTGGTAGGACACCCCCCCCTACACGCACAAAGCAGACTCATTAGACCACTTCACAGTCTTAACTAAGCAAAGCCCTGTCAGTGGGTAGTAAAGTCACCTGCATGACAGACACAGGCGTGTACGTGCCTGGATTGAGTTTCCTATTCTCCTTTACATTGCAGGGAAGCAGCTCCGTCAACAGCGCCTCTAATCCTGAGAGCTTGCTTCTGTGTGACAAGAGGCTGAACATGTAAATAAAAGCCTATCACACAGCAGAGAGGCAAAACCACTTAGGCAATAACACCTACTTGAAAAGCCTCACAGAAACAGTTTAATGTGGGGTTGTGTTTTGGTGTGTTTGCTTGTGTGGTTTGTTTTTTTTTTAAACCAACAAATTAAACTAGAGTCCAGAGGCAGCTCCAGTAGGGAGTGCAGAGGCTTTTGCAGGTGGAAGGGAATACAGGACCCCTTTGGGGTTTTGGACATTTGACCCAGTCCATATTGCTACTTTTCTATGATGCTAGCCAGTAAGGACCTGGCAGGCACTTTGCAAGGTCATCTAGTCCAGCCTCTGCTCAAGGCAGGATCATCTCTATCTAAACCATCCTAGAAAAGCATTAGTCTAATCTGTTAAAATGAACGATCTTTGCACAATGCCTCAAAACACCAGAACACCCTAACCCGCCACGGGGAAAGCAGGGAGACAAGGGCACTGTCCACCAGAAGAGGATCCTGCCTCCTGCTACAGAGGAAGGCAAAAACCCCAGAAGTCCATGCCTGTCTGATGGTGGGGTATTGCCATCAAGCGACTCGCTGGCCTACAGGAAGAGAGTTTGTAAGTAAGTTTCATGTTGTAGTAGGGTGGGAGTGTTGTGGCCACATTGGTGCTGAATGTCCTAGAAGGAAGGGTTTTTGTGACCCGAGGAAGTTCATCTGATGCCTGAGAGCTTCTCTAACAGCTCTCCCAACTGCACAGTTGGTCCAGCTAGAAGTAATCCAAAAAAGCCTTGTCCTCTGGTACATCTCCTGATAGACCGGTGCCTGTTTTGCACCTCCGAGTTGGTCTTGGTTAGGAGCCGTCATGATAAAAAAAAAAAAAGAGAAACTTAGGCCTAGTTTATGATGCAGAATTTTGCTGCAAACTTAAAGCAAGCGCTTTTCGAGCCCTCCCTGCTTTGGCAGTACCCTCCAGCCTGACAGCAGCATCGTGCTGTCCTGGTCGAGTGGAGGCAGGCATCTGCTGACAGCCAGCTGAAGGCGTGTGAAGTCCATTCAGCTGCAGGTGCGGTCCCAGAGCGCACATGGTGCTCTGGCAGCATGGCTGTCCTAATAGAGCTACCGCAGCTGCATGGGCAGGCACATGCTCCTGACACCTTGGTGGTGGCAGCTGCTGTTGGCAGCTTTGTAGAGATACAGCCCTGCTTAGGGATCAAGCTAGGTTGTCGTATCAGTGACTCTTGGCGCTTGGCAAAGGTGGGGTTGCACCTTGGTAAAGGTGGCAGAAGACAACTGGGTTCCTCTCCTCTAGATCCAACCTTTTCTGTCCCCTTCTTTTAAAAAAAATGAATACTATAGTCCTTCAAGTGCCTCTTTCATTTGCCAGGCAGCACTGTGCCCTGACACCAGAGCAAAAACTTCCATAGACTTCATAATATACCCTGAGAGCCGCCCTGATAAAACCTTTTGGCTCAATAACTTGAGGGCACCTCTGGTAACCAGCAGGGACTGTAGACAAAGGCTGGTACAGTATCAGGTTTGCTTTCACGTCCTGCTTTGGAGCCCTCTGTTTGCTTAGTGTCATTAGAACAATCGTCCCTTTAAACTCAGTAGCAAAATGAAACCTTTTCAAAAAAGGTAAAAGGATGGAGTTATTAGGGGAGAGTTAATGAGCTTAATGCACTGAGGAATTGCCTGTGTGCTTCTCCAGAAAACTGAAAACACTGAACTAATATTATTGCTTCTCATAAGCCAAAGGATTTGAGAACACCTCCAGGGACTTGGCCTTGCATTGAAATGCAGCTCGCACTGGGGTATAGCACACTAGCCCTGTTACACTGCCATTGCATGCAGCAGGGTAATTTTCCCTCTAATGCACACAGGTTTAAGGCTGATGCGCGCTCCATGTGGAGCACACAACGGGTCTGAGGGACGTGCTGCATGCAAGCCCCGTTCGTGGGATTTGGTACACGGGGCTTGCCTGTGGACCCTGCCACCCCATGGACCCAGCCGCCTGCCATTCATCCAGCTTGCAGACCCAGCTGAATGCTGTTCATCCAGCTTGCAGGGCTTGATGAGTTTGACATCCCTGCTGGAAGGTATTGAGGTGCTGTGGTGATGATGGATGCCAGGTGAGAGCCCAGAACAGAGTAACTAGGGGGAACATGGAGAGACAGAATACAGGTATCTGGGTGGGAATTTCCCCCAGACCCCTAAATAAATATGTGAAAGAAAATTACAAATGTTTTCTGAAGCTGATCAAACTCTTCATCCCTCCCCTGCACCTACTTTATATTCATTAGTTTGCTTTCAGTGAAGAGCATCTTCCCACCCAGTCTTCTAGTAGCAGCAAAACCAAGAGGTATTTTGGGAACAGAGCATTTTTCCAAGTGTCTCCTGCTCTTGCTATGAGAGTGCCCCAAGAGAGGGGCAAGGTGTTGTACTCACACATACAGATGTAAGGCAGAGGAAATGAGCAGGGAAGTGGATGGTTTCAACCCAGCTATACCTAGCATCAACTGGAGAGCAACAGCATAAGCCCTTAAGCGCAGGTGCTTTAGTGGAGAGGCAGAGGGACTAGTGCAGCTTATACCTTGGTGCTAAGGAATAGGTGGGGGGCAGCACATACTGGAAGTTGACTTTGATTTCCACCCCAGCTTGTCCCCATCTGTAGAAGCCATCCCCTTCCAGAGCCTGTGCAGCCTTGAATGGAGAGCAGCATTGTCTGCTTATTACAGCAAGGTGTTTGGTCCCCAGAGAGCAGCTATAATGGATTTCTTGCAAGTGAAAGCCAGAGGCCTTTTCTGTCTGATACAAGGGGAATTGCACTGAGTTTGTAACTGCTTACATGTATATTTTTGCAGCAGCGGCAGGCAGAGCCATAAAGGGGCCTGGATAAATGGGGGACATCGTTTATTCTTGTCCGAAGGGTGAAAAATCACTAACTCGTTCAGTCATTTGCTGTAAATGCAACAAGCTACCTGGAGCTTTGGTGCTGCTGGAAGGGTTTCATGGCCAGGCACCTTTTGAAAGCCAGTCTCTGCCCCCCGCTGAGTCAGGCCACAAAGAAAAAGGCTGAGGCCAGAAGCTCCCAGCTAGCTAGCGCAATAGGTACAGGCCTTGCAGTCCTACCCAGAAATAAGTTAACAGCCAAAAGAGCCCCTGTGAAGGGTTGGTGGATATGAAAGCTACCTTCCTTAGTGGGGCTAACATGGGAAACAAGCAGTGTTGTTACGGGGCTCAGGATCTCTGTTCTGTGCTGCAAAAGCTGCGCTGGCTGCAGTCAGGCTCTCCTGACTGTTGCTTGACTGCCTTCTTAACCCCACCCGCTGTTTGCTTGGATTGCTCTCTTGCTTTCCCCAGTGCATTAAATCAGGTCCGTGTCCAGCGTCACCATGGAAATAAGCCTCCAAGGGAACTGATAGCAATCAGAAGTGAATACTATTATTTTCTTCTTGGGGTTCCCCCCTCCCCCTTATCTTGTACATAAATTCCCAGCTCTGCCTGTGAGCAATTTAATTACAGACCTTCCCTGACCACGCCAATTCCTTTTGCCATTTGTCTCCCCCCCTCCCTCCCCTAGGTAAAGCTGTTTTACGGCGTGACGGTGCCCTGGGAGAAGTCCGCTTGCTGTCAAGAGACCTGCCAAAGCCTTCACCAGGACGTGGGGAGGCGTTAATCTCCGCAGCACCAAAACCAGCCTCGTCCCCTCCATGCCAGCGATTGTGCCACGTGCAGCAGCAGGCCGTTAAACTTCTGCCTAAAAAATGGCCTTTCGGCTCCCAGCTTTCAGACTCCCATGTAAGAACGACCCACATTCGTCCTGCCAGGCTCTGCTCTCTCTCTTGAAGGTGTGGGGCTAAAGAATGAAGGATGGATGCAGCGCTGCACAGCCGTTTCTCAGCTCAAAATGTATTGCGTAAAATGGGAAAAGGAAACCAAAAGTCAGCTCAGTGGGCCCTGGGGACTTATTTCCCTCGAAGCAAATCAGATAAACACTTTGGTCTTTGTTCGATAGATCAGATGTTTAAAAGACTTGGAGTTGGATTGTTCTGAGCCACACAAATGACTTGCCCATCAGAAGAAGGCTAGTGACAAAACCCAAAGCCATACCAAAATGTGACTGTCCGTCTGTGGTGTTGGGTGTGCGTGTTTTGTGTGTTTTTTTTGACTGATGTAGAAAATTGTGATGACTTGCTACTGATTTTATCAATTGCACTAAGCCCTTTTCTAGTGATGTATTCCTCATTGAGAGGAGACCAGGGCAGCAGAAAAAAATAAGGCAAGCCCTGTCACTACAAGAATCTTGGATTAGAGAAAGTATATCTATATTTTTTTATAATTATCTGCCCTTCCACAGAAAGGCAGTATGGTTTGTGCTGTCCTGTGTTCTCTGACCACTAACTCATCTGCTTATCCTATATTTTAAACTAACCTTTTTATATAACATCTGATGATGTGCAGCTGTTAAATTGCAGGAAAAGAACACTACATCTTTTATTTTTCCCTTGCAAAGAAATTTCTCTGCACCAAAAACTGGAATTTTTCCCCTGACTACTTAGCAGACAGATCCTGTTTGACCTGAACACATTTCCCCTCTCCCCTTACCTCCAACATGCTTCAGTTTGCAGAGGTCAGAGCTTTGGGACAGTGCTTTAGAAATGTTAGATTATTGGTAATCCAGGTGAATTAAGCTCCCTAGCCCACACGTTTTACGCACAGATTCTGGGCCGTTCTCTGCAAGTGAGGATTTCAGGGTTATTAGCTTGGTTTCTCTGTTTCATGGTCTTTCTGAAAAATAGCCACGCAGTTCAGTTTTGATTGATGGACTCTTCTGGGTTACTCTGTCACACCTCTACTTGGTGAGGTTAATCCATCTAGAGCCCTGCCTGTCCTGATGATATCAAATTCACTTCTGATTCTTGGGAAGGCACCATCATTTTGCTCAACACCAACTCCGCAGCTTGAGCTGGGATTGAGAAAGTCTCTTGCAAAGTCCCCTCACTGAGGTGATGTTTTTCAGTTTTTTGAAGGTTTCTTGTAATCCTGCATTCAGGTACTGTTGATACGATTCAGCTGCTTTGTCACGACATGTCCGTTCTTAACTGTCCCAGCCCTTGTGCTCTTACCCCACACCGCTTTGGTTCCTTGCAAAAATGCCTGCGTCTTGCAAGACCTCCCTGCATTGATGCAAGCGAAGCTGTAGCCGGCATTTAGCAAACTTAAATCGCATTTTGGCATCTCTTTTGCTCCTTGGTGTACCTGGCCTTGACATTCTACATTTCTTCCCACTTATCACTAATTTTTTGTGTAGACAGTTAGAACAATGGCACCATAAAACATGTTGTGTTACAGATATGCTCCATGCATGTCCAACTTCATGCTTGCCTTATGGGCCTGTGCATTTTAATTCCTCTTGGCTGGCCAGAGCCTGCACACCTGTGGAAGAGCAAGCTGGGCCCCAGGGCGCCTGCTGCGTTCTCAGCTCATGCTCCAGTTGTGTGCAGCCTCCACACAAGCTGTTTCCAGCTGGGTTTTCAGATCCTGGAGGAAGCCTGACAGCAAAGGAAAACTTCTGTTTGGACCTGGCAAAATAAAAAGCCACAAGGAACCTTCTGAAGCAATTTTTGCTGTCACTTTTCAGACTGTTCCTGTGGTTTTAAAGTGATCATTTGCAAACAGGAGCAGAATTCTATTCTGTACAGAGCAGAGAAAGGAGTTGAAGGCCCATGGAAGTAAGCAAAAGGTGACGAACGGAAGTTTGCAGCACTGTTGACTTCCATCCGATCCCTTACACAACACAATATATGCCAAACGGATATTCAGGCAAGGCTTCCCAGCTGGCTGCACAGTGGAAAAATCCCATAGCAGAGCTCTGAGTAGCACATTAGCCATCAAGGCTATATAAAGGTCCTATATTTATCCTTTCATTTGTGGAATGAATTACAGTCATTCCATGGAGCTGGGATTGAGCAAGACTTAATGTGTCGGCCAAGAAGGAAATGGTTAGGGCAGCACCGAGCAGGTGGAGTTAGAAATAGTGGGAACCGGACAGGGCCAGCGGCTTGGATGAGATGCTTGGGTGGAAGCTCACAACCAAAGAGCTCATCCCGGTTCTGCTGAAGGAAAGAGTAAGAACAAGTTAAGCTGACTTGCTCTTTCCAAGGGCCGGTGACCTTGCCCAAGTTGACAGGAATCTTTTCATTGACTTCAGTTGCATCCGTCAGGTCCTAAGACTTCTGAGTTTAAGCCTGTGGCTTGGAACCACTTTGTCCTATTGTCCTCAGGCAAACCTCTGGATGAGGAGCACATGCTTTGAAGTTACCCAAGGTAGATTTTCAAAGGCACCCGAGATAAGGGCAGTTCAACCCCTGTTGGCTCTTTGCAAAAATCCCAAGCTATGAGCATAAGCTAATGGGTGTTAGGAGGAAAGCAGCAGCTGCGAAATGAAAGGAAGTGCAACAGCTTCACCAAGCAGTTTTCATCAAGAAAATTAACCCAAATGCTTGTGTTGATGCTAATTTTTTTTTTTTTTTTTTTTTTTTTCAAACATGAGACAATGCTTACCTCTCTGCAAAGGTTGCTGTCTGTGACTTAACGTGGTTGACTATAATTTATAGCTTTACTTAGTTTAAAAGTCTAAGAGCACTCAATGTGACTAATATGTATATTATATTTGATTTTTTTTATTGTAATTTAGTTAAGACATAATTGACTTGGATTGTGTAACAAGTGATTTTAAGGTTCTGGTTGAAGGAACAGCTATGAACCACTACATGTTAAGAGTAAAATGTACACGTTGTACCTGTATTACACTGCAGAGAGAGTCTGGCAGTGACTATTGTGTCTCAAGGTTTGCTGCTATTTGCAATACATAGTCTCAGCATTTGCTTTGTTAACAAATACTTTCAAAGGCATATTCTATTAGTTGCAGCAGATGAAAACACTATTGTAAGCTATTCATGTGTAACTCAGCATACTGCTTCCAGGGTCCATGTCAAATGCTTTTTAATCCAACCAACATAGCAAGCGAGTCTCAGGTTTTTCTATAACCCTACCCGTGAAACTTGAAGCCTCTTTGCTCTGACCCCTGTCCCGTTTGGGTAAGCTCAGTTTGAGAAACTGGAAGATATCTCTGGTAGAACTCTGTCTAGCTTGCTGAGACCAGGGACACGTTGCTGTCTTCTGCCATAAGATAGGTTTTCCCAGCAAAATGTGGAAATGGCTGCAGACACTGGTTCAGAACGCAAACTTGTCAAAAACTCAAAATTTACTGTGTGCAGACTGACATGCACATAAGTGAGCACACAAGTATGGTAGTATTTGGATGTTCAATTCATTGCAAGTGCCCCTTCATAGTCACTGTAGACAATGGGATGCTGGCAGTGGAGACTGGATTTAATTTTGTTCTTTTTTTAAAATTTTTAGATGAGTTTCTGCCACTGTAATTATTGCTTGAGGATCTGTAAGGACCATACGTCCCTGTTTGTGCAGTTGCCAGGTCATTGTTAAAAATGTGTATTAGAATTTGTCATTGCAACGAAAGCTTCCTTTTCTTTCCTTTTTTTAAATGGCAGTGCAACTCTCAACGGACATTTCATGTGTCAGTAAGAACCGTTAACATTAAACGTTTTGGTAACGGCCCCTGTGTTGAGTTCTGTTTGAGAAAGATTGCATGAAAAGGTGGTACCTGGTGAGGTTTGTTCAGTATAGAGCAGACAGTTACTCTGTCCCTTGCTAAAAATGGATGCCAGGATCTATGATACAAAGCTTTTGTCCAGCATGCCCAAAACAGACCGGTACCAAAGGTGCATGTGAAAACAATGCAGAGAGGAGCTTTGGCAAGGCAGAAAAGGAATGGGTGAAGTCCAGCTCAGTCCTCAACAGGAAACTAAACAACTTGGGTTTGAACAGTCAAAAGTCTTTGACCTTCCTCCCACTCTTACTCAGAGGTGAGGATTTCCCAGCTGTCAGTGCACTGGGTCATTTCTGTTACCTGAACCTGCCTCAGGTAACTTCATATCACACAACTGCCCCAAGATGCCTGGTCCCCTGGACAGAGCCTCCTACCCCATTCAAGGGGTAGCTCTGCCGCCTGCTGCCAGGGACCCTACACAGTTTTCCCTGCGGTGCCAAAAGCGTCCACATTATTCTTAGATATATACCACAGCTTTCTCACTTCTAATACTAGGGCATCCCCTACCTAACAGACATGGTCCAGATGTTCCTAGGTGTCTCTGGAGATCCTTAGATACCCAATATGCCAGCCATTCAGTGATGTGCAGTGGGTAACAAAGCTGTGGTTCAAGACAGTCTATGGATTGCTGGTCAGATCTGCATACATGCTATAACCACAAGCCTCCTTCATGGACCAGTATTCCTCTTGTATAACCCTTATTTCCCAGCCCCTGGAAGAGGGTGTGCCAGTCAGAGATTAGGGGATACCTCACCCCTTGCATGAATTCAAGCTTTGTGTCTCCCTAAAGCCCATATGATCATCTTGGTCTTGATGTCTTCACTCCTCTCTTGATAACAAACAGAGTGATAGTCTAAAAGTAATTCCATGCTGCAGACAAAGGGAAGATGCTCTCCCTTTTAAATTATGCCCCACTGCTGGCAAAGCAAATCTAAACTTCTTGACTCATAATAAATCTATCAAAATGCCATCGGGCTTCATGACCAGTCAGCTGCTGTGTAGGAAACCTGCTTTTTGTCAGATGTGAGAGCCCCATCAAGAGAAGGCCACTCACAGTGCTTTCCCTAAGCTATTTGAGTCATTTCTGGTTGCATAGGGCAGGATTAAATGGAAGGAATTGAGACCACAGCTGTTCCTTTCATCTTCTCATGCAGCTGATAGCCTTGGTGTGAGCATAATCCAAAGCAGGGGGACTATGACCCTCAACTCTGGGCTAAGTACATGCATGTACTTTGTAATGAAGGCAGGCAACTAACACCTTTTCTGGGCTGAGCTGGAATACAGCACTCACTTCAACACCTTCTCAGAAGAGAGGGCTATGTTGAAAGGCAACTTGGAGAAAGGAAGCACAAGTGATCACAGCTCAGGATTAAACAAGACACACAAGAAAAGAGCAAGAGCCAAAAATGTATAGTTTGGTGGAGCCACTTGCAAGGCTGTGGCTGGGGAGGGAAGGTCAGAAGAAATGTAATTAGCTATTTTGGTGCCCTGAACAGAGGTGTCGGGGGAAAGAAAACAGGGTGCTGAGCTATGACTGCCATGCTGCTGGCTCCCCATAAAACACCTGCTGCTGCTGTGTGCCTGCCCCTCTTGCACCCTTTAAATCAGTGCCTGGGGCTGGCACCCTGCTCTCCCCACCTTAAGTTATGCTACTGAAGGGTGGCAAAACTGTCCTTAAAATGTGAACTCCCTACAAATACCACAGAGGGAACTGAATTATTTAGTGTGCGTACCTAGAAGCGAGGGGGTGAACTGAAACACAACCACTGACATTTTTAATTATTAAACTGCCATGTCTAACCTTTTTTCCCCTTAAAAATGTATAACATTTTAAGGGGCTATTTCTTTTTCTGAGGGTTAGAAGAATTGTCTGGTCCTGGGGGTTATCATATTAAGTGCACCTTCCTCCCTGTCTCTTCCTTTGTGCATCTCTGCCTGGCTGGTGCTGCTGCTGTCGGTAAAATGCCCCCCTGTATTCAGGAGTGCAGTTAACTGGCTAGAGCCATGTGATGTGCAAGATAAAAACAGGAGTGGAAGGAAAACCCTTTCTATTCCTCTCCTAGTAGGCTGATCTTAGGGATTCCTTGCATCCATATTACATAAAATCTTTGACAACAATCTTTGGTGATGTCCTTCTTGAAAAGGGGAAAAGGTAGAGCGAACAGCAGAAAGATGAGATCCGCTCTTGACAGCGAGATAGGCGTGAGCATGAAAGAGTCTCCCAGGGAAATAGCGGAGGCTGTAATTGCTCAGGACACTTGTGGTAAGGCTGTATAAACCAGTTAGCAAAGCTAAAAATAGGCAAGTCAGTTGACAGGGAGACAGAGACACTGAACGAGCCAAGACAAGCAAGTTGATTTCCACCCCTAATTTCTAGCAGGGCCATTTTCCCCCCCGAGGTCAGTTAGTTGCATCTCATCCGGACTTTCCAGTGACCACTTGTTCCTGGCTCGCTAAATGAGCTGACTGTGCTTGCTACAATCACTTCTATCTGATAAACGCAGCACTTTTGCTTTTTCAATTTTGTCACTTAGTTTCCCTGAAGCAGTTGTTTGGAAAGCTAAAAGGCAAGCGGATAAGTAATAGATGTAGTCCTTTATGGCTCACAATGTGGAAAATTGGTCTCTCAGAATTGGTCTCTAAGCTTTCTTCCTTCCTGCTGCCTAAATGTGGGTTTTATATGAGTCACGATGTATCCTCATTTCCCCCTTCGCTGAAAGACTGGAGGATGAAGACAGACTCTCCCGTGTCCTCCAGCTTCGAATTCTCTCACCCAGCTCAAGGGAAAGGAGAGGTTGGGGTAGGGGACAGCTAGTCCTAGAAGAATTCATTTTTACTGTATGACTGGAGAACACAAGTAAACTCTTGACGTTCGAGTTTTAGCCATTGCCTCCATGGAAGAGAGGCCATAAGGTGCACAAAAAGTAAAGGGCCCTTGTTTCAACACAGCAAAAGCTCGGTGGACAGTCAGGTATGTAGAATCTCACAGGATGGGGGAAGGACTAGACCAACCAACAGACCATCTCTCTAACATCCATAACCATACCACATTTCAGGATGGACATGCAAGCCTAACACCCAGCTTTCATCCCTAGGGCCCCTGGAGTGTTTGAAAACCCTTGCAACTCCTTTGGGTCCACGTAACCTATTTCCTTTTTTAAATATATAATTTCCTTTTATGCTTGACTAACACACCCTGACAACCTAGCTCTAAACCACCCTCCGCTCAAGATCATTTCCTTCCAAGTAGTATAGAAGCGATGTAGCCATGATGGTTTAGAAAATGTGCGGGAGGCAAGGATTATAGCTGATATATTTTACTGAACCAAATACATGCTTAGGATAAGTTTAGATAAGCTTTCAAATGCAGGGTATTCTTCTCCAAAATTCTTCTGAAGGACCCCCCTGTACTTAAAAGCTGGTCTAAATCTACGCCAGCCGTACCACTGGCACAATAAAAGAATTCATCGCAAGTAGACTTTTAAAGCTTGGCACAGCCATTGAGATTGAGGGCAAGGTTAGAAAATTTCCTAGATTCCTGCACCAAGTCCAGTGATTTGTGGCTGAGACTATGACGACATCAGCTTTCCCCTTTTCCTGACGGTGCAGGGATTACAGCAACTCGCCCAAAATCAACAGAACGGAGCCCGTGCCTCATGAGTCCTTCAGCTGTAAGTCTGGGAGATGCCAAGGAGCCTCAGGTTTGCTTCTTCCTTTTTAATCACCCCTGATACCAGTGCACAACCCCCCCCGCCCCCCAAAAAACACCATGCCATTGGCAAGTGAAAAATGCTTCCACCATCTTTGCTTCTTTAGTCATTGCTCCTGCCGCCTTTGCCAATGAGCTGCTGTTCTCCATCAGTTCACAAGCTGCCTCTGCCCCGATACAGATACATTTAGTTGAAGAAAAGCTGTTCTTTACAGGCACATTTCTCTCTTGCCTTGGATTCATAAAGGTTTAGATCAGGTCAACAACGTTTGACATCTCCCCACTTCATTTTTGCTTGGCTGCCAGCAGAATTCAATTCAGCCTTGCTATTTGGAGTGTCAGAAATTGTTTCTCTTCCACCCATCTGTCTAAAGAAACTTTACCGTGC
Organism: Alligator sinensis; assembly: GCF_000455745.1. NCBI lineage: Eukaryota > Metazoa > Chordata > Crocodylia > Alligatoridae > Alligator > Alligator sinensis. The sequence continues at coordinate 547,842 of NW_005842261.1, read as the reverse complement.
AGATCACCATGGTAGCTAATGGTCTCCCAGGTAAATTAGAAGTGTATGGGAAGTCTGTGGGGCAAATCACCCTTCTCTCTTCCCCAATTATACAAGATTGCTCTTGGTTTTGTGTGTAGAACTAAGTCCCCTTGATTATGGTAGAAAAGCTTTGTGCCCATTCTGAAGGCGATTTTAATTTTCCTGGACCCTCCATCTCCTTTTCCCGTCCCCCTTCCAGCACTGCTTAAGAGTATAAGAATTGCTTAATACAATCAATCAATGTAGTACAAGATAACAGCCACAAGTACTCTAGGCTTCCTCTCCCAATTGCTATGAATCCATCTCGTCTTTGTGAACAAAGTTGAGACAAAGGAAGTCCAGGAGGCATTTTTTTTGTTGGTTGACGACTGCAAGATGGTTAGAATGTGCTACTGATGCTAGAAAGTCCCACTGAATCATGGGCAGGATGTCTTATTAGAAGAGCACTCGTCAGTCAAAACTCCCTGGAAATGCTCAGATCCCATTAACAGGCCATCGAAACAAACCCTTCACCTCTGCAGAAGTAGAACAGCCAGCCTGGAATTAATATTCATTGAGTGCATCTACACGATATGCTAAATGCGCATTAGACTAATTCTACTGGGCATCAGCACGTCACACAAAAAAAAGTGTTAATGAGCTAATGCACATCAAGCATCACAAAAAAAAAAAAAAGCATTCATCTGCACTAATGCTCAGTAATTCCATTTATGGTGCATTTAGTACCAGTTATTACAGGTACTAAACTTAATGTGTTGTAATTATGGCACATTAATGAACGTGTACAGATGCCCATTGAGAATCAGCCTATGGCACAAGCAAAACTTCTAATGTCCCAAGCTGTTATCCTATCCCAAGAATGAAATCAAAAGTGCGTTAGGTGCTCCAGTGTGGGACCTTGAGATGGGCACACCGACACCACAGCTTGCACCACTCGATGAAGTGTCTTGACCCAAGAGAAGACAACAGTCTGATACCTGTATTCTCTACAGCAGGGGTGGGCAATTATTTTGGGCAGAAGGCCGCTTACTGAGTTTTGGCAAGCCATCGAGGGCTGCATGACAGGCAGCCCAGGGCAGATAAATATTAATTTTCTAAATTTTTTAGGGGCCCCGCGGGCTGGATAGAATGGCCTGGCAGGCCGCGTCTGGCCCCCGGGCCACATTTTGCCCACCCCTGCTCTACAGGCTGCAGCCCCCTGCTGGGAGGCGGTTTCACATCTTTGCCCTCTAGCCGGTGCTACTCTGTACAAACACATTAAACAATTTCATTCCAAGTTCCAGCCCGGGCTCCTGTAGTAAAAGCCATATACATTTTAGCAGGATTAACATTCCCGAAGCATGCTAGGCTTAAATAAAACGATAATTAGTGCGATTCAGGATACTTATGGCATTGGCAAGGTTGTCGCTAAACAGCTGCTATTTACCGAGCTGTTCAAATTAACAACTTATTTTGTCCCTCCGTGTATATGTAATATTTTAAAATCACATATTTACTGCATGTTGTTTGTTAGCATTCAGAGAAACAAATGGTTTGCTTTTAACATAACCACTATCAGAAGTAAATTATTCAGAACTCATTACTGGGGAGTTATAAAGAGAATCTAAATTTATTTTCATTTCTTTTCTTTTTTCTTTTTTGTCACAAGCCGCAGGGCACACTTTTATGCTCCTCTAGCCAAGAATTTGTGCAATTGACTAATAATCTATTTTGCATATTTATAAACACTTTATTATTTATTAATGTAGCATTTCAGGGGGAAATTTATAATCCTGCCATGTGACACCAGCCTTTCAAAGCAAAATGTTCATTCATGTCCAAGAGTCTGAAATTAGAGCTGGCATAATACAGGAACGAGTGAGAAACTTTCATTTGTATGGAAGCAAAGAGGGGAAAGAGCTCCTCAGAAGGAAATACGCACACATCATATAACATCCGTACATACACATGCAGTAGGTATCATCTCATGACTGTATGCTAGAGGTCAAATTCTCAATATCCAAGATGAATGATTACCAACAACCTTGACCCTGCAGCCTACCTTCACCCAGCATGGTTCATTGTCCCTATACCGACACCGGCCAAGCACCTTGCTTGGCTAGTCACAGACCCAGCTGCCAAACCCGTTGGTGCTTTAAACGCACTGTCTGCAATTTTGGGGTCCTCAGACTCACTCTCAAGATACAAACTCCCCCAACAGTTCCTCCTGAGAGCCAGAACCTACAAACCAACAGCCTTAGGGTCCAGTCCAGATGCTTCAGTCTCTCCCTACAACATCAACACACCCATTCCCAGAATCTCCCCAAAGATGCAAACCTTTACACTTTAACTCTGCGGGAAGAATATCCATGTCCACAACGTCCATGTCTACAACCACTTTGCACAGTTTCTGATCACACCACTGAAGATAAAGCACAAGCCTTTATATATCTTCAAAGGAACAGCAAACCTCCCAAACATAACCCCCCTCAGCAGCCTACCTGCTCTTCAGAAGTGCCCTCAGGTCTGTCTTTGTCCAGGAAGGTAGTTTCCCTTGCTGCCACCGCCGCCAACTCCTGGTGTAGGTAGCTCCCACTCAGCTTGAGCTGCTGAGCAAGGGTCAAGGGAGGCAAATGCTCACCTCCAGCTCTTTATAACTTTTGGCCTTTCTGTCAGGTGACCCCTAATTAGACTCTCAGGTGATTAGATGCCTTTCAGGTGAGTTGGTTGCTAAGGTGACCTCCTCCCACACACACCAGTTCTTCTTAGTGGGAGCTAACTTGTCCCCATGAGCAGCAGCTTCTAAACTTTTGGATGAAGGGGCCTCTTTCAGTCCTCAGAATATCCTACCACTTCCCCTTAAAGACTTTTCACTGAAAAGGAGAAGGGCAGCTTGCCAAGTCTTTGTGGACTGCCAGTGGCCAGCTGACCACAGTTTGGGAACCACGGTTTAGAAGTATTGCATAGTACTGTCCTCAACTAAATAGCCATGTATTGTTTAGTCCAGTGATTCTCCTCCAGGGTGCCATATCACCCTGGCATTGGCAACACATAGGGGGTGCATGTGGGTGCACATGCACCCCGTGAGATTGGCTGCCACTGACCCTGCTGGCGGTCGTCACTCACTGCCAACACCACCGGCAACTGCCAGTGGCATCTGTGGGTGGTTGCCGACCGCTAGTTGGCGCTTGCCATCCTCCCTACACCCTGGCCAGTGCCAACACCACGGCTGCCTTCAGGAGCTCTCTGCTTGCTGCAGCCATGCCCCCGCTGCTGCTACCACCACCAGTAGGCAGGAACTATGCCCCCTCAGCCTCTAGGGACATGCATCATTCATGCATCCTGGGGTGCCACGAGATCCTTTCAAGGATGCTGTAAGGTGCCACACAATATTAGCACTGTTGGATGTACCAACATGATTCACAAGATAAGCCCAGAGATTTCAAAAAGAAATCCATACTCTTAAAAACCTTCTGACCTGCTGTGGTCTTTCTGAGTTCTTTCCAACAGAAGAATTGCTTTAGTATTTTTTTTAATCAAAAGGGAGTGAAAACTAAGAGGTGGCATTTTCTGAAAGGTGCCTCAGATCTATTGAGGATTGGCTCAAGTCTAAAAAAGTTGAGAGCCACTGGTTTAGTCTGTGTCAGCACCCTTGGAGGTTCAACCCAACATGGAGGTGAAAAGACAATGGACACAGAAGATCTCTTATCCAAAATGGAGTTGACCACTTAGCAAACATGCAGGCAGAAAGTTCAAGACTCCACACTGGACTCATATGCTGTACAGACAGCCCAAATCACCACACTGCCTCCTCAGGTTTCAAAGTCATGTTAGCTCTGGCATGCTCTACACTAGGGGCAGGCAATTATTTCAGGCGGAGGGCCACTTACCGAGTTTTGGCAAGCTGTCAAGGGCCGCATGGATAGCCCTGCCCCTTCTCAGGTGACCCACCCCTGGTTGCCATGTTGTGACTGGAAGTCCTGCCTCCTAACCCCTGACCTTTGCCACCAGATGTCCCTCCCCTTTCCCTCGAAAGTACTCCTTTCCACAAGGGGTTTTGCCATCTTGGAACCAGAAAAATATCAAATTATATTCTAAAATTTGAACATCTACAACATTAATTAATTGGATTTTTAAAAATATTTTTGTCCTAATTTATATGCATTTGTGTAGTGTACATAGAGGTGATTGCACATTAGCTGAAAATGAAATCTTAATCTTGTATATTATGGGGAGGGGCATGGGGCGTGGGTATAGGTTTGTGGAGAGGTATGAGGGTGTGGGTGTGTCTGTGGGGATTGTGGGGGATGGATAGTAGGGCTGCGTGAACCTTCGGTTGCTGATTCGGCCCGATTCGGCGGTTGAGTCTCCGAATCTGAACTGAATCAGGAGACCAGTTAAAAGGTCTCAATTGATTCAGAAAAGATTCAGAGAGCTTTGGAGATTTGGGCAGTCCCTGCTCGATGCCGCAGTGAGCTGGACCTGGACTCCGTGCTGGTAAGTAGGGGGCAGGGGAGGGAGGACTGGAGGAGAGGAGAGGGGAGGGGACCATGGGGGGACTCCTGCCAGGCCCCATCCCCTGCCTGCTTTCCAAGACCTCCTGAGCACCCCCCCGACCCCTGCCTGCTGTCCCAGCCCTCACATGGCTGCCCTACCTGCCAGTTCATAAAAAACAAACAAAACCAAGCCTCAAACTCATTGGATGCTGCAGTGGCCATCAGTGCTTCTAGGGGCTGATGGCAAAGCTCCCCATGCAGCATGGGGCAGTGGGGGGCAGTGGGGATTGCCTCCCCACCTGGCAGCAGCTGGTGAGTGCCGTGCTTTTTTTTCCAAAGAGCTGGGAGCTGGGGCTAGGTGGGGTGGCCATTGATGGGGCTGGGAGAGTGGGCAGGGGATGGGGCTGATTTGGAGATTTGGCCGATTCAGTGGTGGCCAAATCTCAGAATCCTATTCGACTGAATTGATTCAGGACAGTGATTCGAATCACTGAATTGAATCACTGTCCCCTGAATTGGCCGAATCCAAATCTGAAGTGAATACTAGCCGTTTTGCACAGGCCTAGTGGATAGGTGTGTGGGGTAAGGGAGCATGTGGGAGTGTGCGGGGATATGTGGGGTGTGCGAGGGTATGGGATATGTTGGGGATGGGTGGCTGGAGTGTGGGAGGGGGTGTGGGGGTCTGCATGTATGGCAGTGTGAGGGAGGTTGTGGGTGCATGTCTATGGTGGTGTATGCATGTGGGATGCACCCTAAGAACACACACACACAGGCACATGCACACGCACACACACACACACACACACACTGTCCCTCCCTCCTTCATTGCACACACACATGCACACACACTGCCCCTTCCTCATTGCTCTCTCTGTCTCTCCCTCCCCCTCTCCCATTGCACGCACACACGCACACACACATGCATGCACGCACCCCGCACCCCGCTCCTGGCCCTGGGGTACCAGCATGGGCCCCATGCTCCTACAGTCTGGAGATGCAGCCAGGAACCACATGGTGCTGGAGCAGCCAGCAGGCGAGCAGGCAGCAGGCGAGCAGGGAAAGCAGAGAAAGGGCAGCTACAAGTAGGGTGGCCATCACAGAGGACAGTCCGGTTGTCCTCTGTCCTCTATTGATACAAAACCAGGCACCTTTATGTCCTCTATTTTTCTTTTGAAGAGATGCCATAAAGGCATCTGGTTTCATATCAATAGTGAATAGAGGATAGAGTAGCAGAAAACTTGAATGTCCTCTGTGATGGCCAGTCTAGCTACAGGTGGAGTGAGTGGTAGTCAGCAGGTGCGTGGGAGTGCAGTGACAGCTGGGGGGGAGCATGGTGCCTACACCGGTGTCCCAGGACCAGCACCAGTGGGGCCCAGGGCAGGGTGGCAGGAGTGTGGGGCTTGGGCCAGCAGGGCTCTATGGTGCCGGGCTGGCTCCCCCTCTCCCTGCCGGTGCAACCTGGCCCAGCTCCACAGAGCCCTGCCAGCCCCATGTTCCTGCTGCCCTGCCAGTGCTGGCCCTAGGATACCAGTGTGGGCTCTGTGCTCCTGCCCAGCTGCCGATGCAGTCCTGCAGGCCTGCTAACTGTCACACACCCCAACCTGCCACTGCTTTCACCTCTTTTCTGCCCACCGCTGTGGTGCTCTGGCACCATGTGGTTCCTGTCTGCATCGCCAGACCGCAGGACTCAGCAGGACCTGGCCTGGCCCTGAGTACTAGGGCGATTGCCTGCAGTAAGGTTCCTTGTGTCTCCCCTTCCCCCCTACAGCTTATCTGAGTTCCCCTCTCTGATGGAGGGATGCAGGAACAGCCCCAGGGTCCCAAGCCAGAAGCTCTGGTAGGCACAGGCTTACCTTTTGGCAACCCAGTCGGGTTGGGGTGGGGCTGGTCAGGCCTTGCTTCTGGGCTGCTGGGTCCTGCTGTTGGTTTCCCCTGTGTCCTACTGCCCCTGGGTCCCGTCATCTTTGACAGGCAGCTAGGAGCAGATAAATATTAGTTTTCTAATTTTTTTAGGGGCCTCATGGGCTGAATAGAATGGCCTGGCAGGCCAGATCTAGCCTGCAGGCTGTATTTTGCCTGTCCCTGCTCTACACTAAAGCAGGGTTGTAAACTGTGGTACCTACACTGCTGATAGTATGTGAGGTCACTGAAAGTGGTCTGCCCAGTACCTTCTGCCTCCACCTTGCAAAGCTTTTCCATTTCAAACAAGCAATTATTACATGACCTGCAACACACCAAATATACCTCAGAAGTTGAGCTGTGCAGATGGATTCTCTAGTCTTATCTGATACACAGCTGGCTGGTTCTTTGCAAGGCATGCCCTTCATCTGGTGCCAGACTGTATGGCTTAATGATGTTCACATCACACCTCCTGTGTTCCTCCTATCTGAAGGTGCACACACCCACAGATCGAGTTCTTCCCTTTTATCTGAGAGCACCAGCAATGTCTGGACTGATTGAAATCTTGCCTTTCATTTGTATTCTATGCAGACCTGGACACAGGCATGGGCAAAGTGAGCAGGCACCCAGGCAGAAAGGGGGCCCGAAAAAAAAAAAAAAATTACAATTGCAGAAAAAGGTTTTTAATACTGTGCATGTACAGGACTGGCAATGTTATTAATTAAGAATGAACTATTTAAAGACATCACTACCACAGATATGATAAAGACTTTTGCAACAAAAGAATCATTTTCTCTGATGAAGGGGAGCCCGATACTAAAAGTTCACATGGGGCCGCCAGGAGTCTAAGTAGAGCACTGATTCTATGGACATATATGTGCCAAATGATTGACTACAATTCCTTGGCTTACATACAAGTCAAGATGATCTACCCAAGTACTAGCCAGGCTGAGGACTGTGTAGCTTTTGAGATCAGAATATTCAATTCATTATGACCGCTGCAGCTTGCTTCGAGAACTTTAAAACCTCTGGCCACAGGGAACAGACTAGCAAAAAACTTTCATCCAAGAAACTCTTGAAAAGTGGGCAGATGACTGCACTTTGAGTCTCCTAGCTGGGACCATTGTTTTGCAGTTTGCTTAATACTGCAGGCATGTCTATGCAGTGCAAGGCAGAGAGACCCCCCAAAATACCATATAGATATTATTCCACAGAGACTGGGACTGTTGAGGAGCAAGGGGACCCTGGGATCTGAAGTCTCTCTAGGTAAGGTTCCTTCACCTATGTGCTCTTCCCCTCTAGCCTCTCTCACATACTCACTCTTCACATTAAGGACATTCCTGTGCTTTCTCTCAGAGCTACTCAAAGCGCTTTGTATTTTTCCAGGTTTAAATTGTGTACAAAGCTAAGCAAGCAATGTGATCCTTGGCTCACAGTCAACAATAAGATAAGAAACAGCAGAAACTTCAAACCTAGGTTAGACAAATTAAAAAAAACCCAACCCATTGAATATAGTGCAGCACCACACTCAAATATATCAAGGCGTCATTTATGACATGTAATTGTTTCTTGTGACTTGAGTAATGTGAAAGACATTAATAATATTGACTGCTTCATTAGGTTCCTTTCTTGTGTGCTGTCTAAAAACCTGAGATGTGCAGAAGGGTGTTTATAATCAAACATTTTAGGCTTCCTTAGACATTTACATTTCTGAAGAGTACAGCAGTACTTAAACCAACTAAAGCGTAAACATCTACAAGTAGGAGAAATTTGCATGAGCTACTTCAATCGTCAGTTTTAAGGAGCATGTCCGCACGTGCATTTACACCGGCTTAAAATTACTGCACAGTAAGTTACTGCGCAGTAAGCAGCAATAGGCCGGCGTCTACATGTGCAGGCATTAAAGTGCGTTAATGATGTGAATGAACTGACTTGAGATGGGATGGGATGATGGAGAGAAGCTTTTTGGTGGGCCTTTTGGCAAAGATAGTTTAGCACTGGTGCTGCTGAGAGATCACCCCCTGCCCAACAGCACCCGGTGAGCACTGTGGGCTTTTCTTTAAAGGGCCGGGAGCTGGAGTGGCCAGGACAGCCATGGGGCGGGGGCTGGGGGAGCAGGCAGGGGCTAGTAGGGGTCCCCCCATGGTCCCCTTCCCCCTCCCCTCCCCCTAGTACTTACCAGCTCCAAGTTTGGCTCCAGCTCCCTGCTGCAGCGGGCAGGGACTGTCCGACTCATCAAAGCTCTCCGAAACTTTGGAAAAGATTCAGAGATCTTCAAATCGATTCGGACCTTTTAATTGGTCCCCTGATTTTATTCAGATTTGGAGATTTGGCCACCGAATCAGGCCAACTCTCCAAATCGAATCACCACCCGAAGCTTCACACAACACTATTAGGTAAATACCTGTCACAAATAGACCTTTATTCACTCCTTAGCTGCCATTTGATCCAAAATGTGAACAGCACCCTACCTAGACTCCTGATGGCCCCGGGTGAACTTTTAGCATCGGGCCCCCCCTTCGGCAGAGATAACGATAATAATAATTTTAAAATTACCATTTTGGGCCTCCTTTCTGTGCAGGCTGCCCAGTTTTCCCATGTCTGTGTAGGGCCCTGAGTATGAATATAGCTCTGATGTGCCAGGAGAGTTGTGTCTATGGGGCTGGTTCCTGAGACCATGAGAAACAGCAGTAATTATTTGATTATAAAATATAATCCTCTCATTTGATTATGAAATATAAATTCCTATGTGAATGTCTCTTTCATACACGTGCATACACGGATGCACACCCATCTATAACATATAACGTTCTTTGATATACTGCATGTAGAAATGGCGTCTAGAAGTAAGTGCAGAGCCTTGAAGAAATTTGGTTCAGTGCCTGTTTATGGAGGGAGCAAGTCCTGCCTTCCTGTTTGAATATCAAAGCAAGCTGATGCTTTCATGTGTTTGGGCTGGATTATATTTAGACCTAGAAAACCTCAACATGGGAAAAAGGTTTTTATTTGGGGCTGTGAATCTAGGCCATGTGTAAGATCAGTGACCTACTTTCCCCAGATTTGGAACTGCAGGATAGTGAAGCAGTTGCTGGAGAGCGCGTCTTTTCTGCTACTGTGCCTATGGGGGTAAGAAGGAAAGTGGGGGAGGTGTGCACACTATTACTGGGAGCACTGATGTGCATTTACGCAATAAGTTTTTCAGGCTGAAACCCGGTGGCATTTTATATGAAGGTGTGTGCACGTGTGGGTACGTAGCAGGAAAGGAGGGCAGCAAAGGACACCTGATATTGGGCAGTGAATTGAAAGAGGAGACTTAACTTTAAGGGCCAGGCTTGTCATTTGGATCATGCCAGCACACCGTTCCAGTTCCTTTGCAGAGCAGCCCTCTCCATCCTATTGCACCAGGGACCTTTCTCTTCCATGGCACCAACCCCAAGGTGCTGAGATGGGTTGAAAGGTTGGCTTGGCCTTTTGCAGCTGAAGTGTTCTGGTGGGTAGAAACCAACTTCACAAATTTTGTTAAAAAATGATCTCCTTGGACTGCAGGAGCTGAGGCTGCAGAGAAAACCCCACACTGTGCGAGGAGCACAAGTGTGGAAACATACCTTTGCCGATTGTGACAGTTGCGTTCAAGTTCAATGCTTCTGCCGTCCTGCATCTGTTTGCTTCCCCTGGACTTACCTGAGGAACTGTTAGCAATAATCGTTACACCACATTTTCTAGTTCTCCTTGCAAAGAGCTTGACAGAGTTTGGATGTCATGCTTTGCCCTGCTGCTTCTATAGTCACTTACAGCAATGCAAAGTGTGGGTAAAATGCTTCACTACTCACCTCCCCTGCTATTCTCCACGTATGTTATCCCTACATTGTCCAGTCCACTCTGCCATGGTATTTTTAGAGCTTGGATATGACTCTCCTCTGCCCTGCATCTTATGTAGCCATACAATACAAGACTGCCCTCAGCAGAGCTGATCCTGGCTTGGGACGGGATGGACCAGCCCCGTTTTGCATGTTTTCTGTGACTGACACCCATGCAGAATGGCCGTGCAATGCTGCTGTGATTGTATTCTGCACTTGTATAAATGACCACTTAACATGAAGGGCAAGAGAGAAGCAGACCACAGGGTACAGAGATCACTTTACCTGCCACAAAAATGGAGTGATCTGTGGGATGAAACACAGCTGCTGTTCTTCAGCACAGACTCTACACAACCGTGTTTGAAGAGAAAAATAGGCAGCTGAAGCTCGACAAGGCCACTCAATGTAGGCAGAATGTAATTACCAAATTAGGAACCTCTTGCGAATGCTTACCTTGATGATTCCTATATAAGTACTCGGTCTTGTTATTAGTGTTTGTGAAACCTTACTCCAGCTATTTTCTTCAAAAAAAAACCCACCAGACCCAAACAGAACCTGCAAGTGATTAAATTTATCCCCCGCCTGCGTGACCTATGTACTTTGCAAATCTCTCCTCTCCTGACTTGCAGGTGTTAAGCCACAGCTCACCTCATTTCATGTTCCTCCATTAAAATCAGTTTTAAAGCAATAAATCTCTTCAAACTAATACGAATGTAATCATCCCTGCGTCTGTGGTACAGTCTTTGAGATTGGCACAAATTAATCAAATATCAATTAGCGCACATCTCCAACAGCACAAGAGGGACGGCCAGATTCTGCACCATTTCCTGTAACACAATAAGAGCTCACACTTACTTTAGTGCTTTCCAGGGATTCATCTTGTGGGCGTTCTTGTGTAAGAGATGGGGGACCTGCGGCACAGAGCTGCTAAGTTACCCGCACAAGATGATAAAAAATGGATTTAAGGATCAGTGGTAGAGCTGGTCAGGCATTTTCCATTAAGATAATTTTTCAAAGGGCAATGCAATTTCTGCATAACTGATATTTGCCTTGGGAAAAACTTGATTTTGCATCCATTTTCCAATTGTACCTTGAGAAGTAGGGCTGGAAGACCCCTCAAGAGGTCATCTAGAGTGACCAAGCCTCTGTGAGGCAGGATTATCCCAACCCAAACCAAAGACAGACAAAAATATACCCATGCCCATATCCATACCCACAGCGAGTCATGCTGACCACACTGGAACTTGTTTCAGGTGTGCAATCTGAGCTGGGATCTGTTTTGTGGACCCCATCATGGGAATCACCCCTCCTCTGAGTGCCATGGGAGATGCAGTTCAGCCAAGCTGCCTGAACAAGAGAGGAGCACGGGGATCAGAGGCCTCTGTACTATAATTCCAATGAAGCACCACAGCAATGTGGAGGGACCTGGATTAATCCCAAACCAAGATGAAACAAAGGGTTGCAACCCTTCTGGATCAAACATTTTGGGATGTTGTAGTCTATGATAACTATTGAAATTGCAGTGCCAGTGCTCCTACCATTCCTCCTGCTTCAAGAAGAAAGAAGCCAGTGACATTTTCTGCAGGTCAGAAATTTGGATTTGCTTCCTCCGGGCTGTAGTGATCATTGCAGAGTAGGTGTTGCATAGCCCTCTACTGGGTGGAATTATAGCTGCACGGTTGAGTAGCACACCCATCACGGCCAGTAGCTCCTAGCCTACAAATTAGTAGGGTCTATGCTTTTAGACTGGTGAGCTCTGACTTCTAGTCTTACTATTGCCCTGAAGTTTTGAGTAGCCAGAAAGTGCAGCCTAAAGGCAGCTGGGGCTTGCAGAAGGATACAGGTTTTCTTACAGTCCAAATTGCTAATAGAGACAATTTAGGAGTCATATAAAGAAGTCAGTGTCTCCCTAGTTCTCACCAGTGGCTTATTAGTGAGATGACACCACTCCAAGCCTTCATTATTTTTTTATGCAATACACTGCAGCACATTTACTAGCACATTACAAAATATTACCATAAATAATTAAAACTACAGCTGTCAAAATAAATGGCCCAAGTTCACTCTGGTGATACAGTGAAACATTATCCTTCCCTGTTCCTTTTTTCTCTTTTTAATTATTATTGTGTTTCTACGCTGGCTGCTCAGCAGTTTGGAGTCTCCAGTAGTCGGCAGTGAGTTTCCCAGTCATTAGTTCAAATTAGGGAGACTCTGATGACAAGCTGAATGGTGACACCTGCAACTTGTAATGCTCGGAGGAGTTCCAGTCTGAACCTTGGTGCAATCAGAAAATAATGGTTTATTTTGTTCAGCTATTGGAAAGCGGCACAGACACAAACCCATTACATAACGGCGCATTTGCTGTGAGTGCACGGTTCTGCAAGAAGCACAGGACGGTCTTTTCCTTCCTGTATGTGACACAGAGTGATATTCATACCAGGCTGACTTTCCTTGGCCTTGCTGCCTCTTGAGCCTCACATCACACCTTAAACAGAAGACAGTCCTCAGCACAAGGGGAGGCCAAGCCATTTCTTTTGCTGCCTTTGCTCTCTGAGCATCGCACGGTCTGGATCACTGGCTCCATTGTTGACCTGGTTTCACCCCAACGCATGAGCGATGGGTGACCTGAGTCAGCTGCGGCTATCATCACTTATTTTTGTGAAGAAGAAAGCTGAGTCTTGCACTGATCTGCGAGCTGTTTTGGGGGAAAGCAGCCATCTCTGAAAGAGCTGAGGCCCTGAGCAGTTTGCTGTCTGTCTCCAGGCAATTTTTGGACCACTTTCTCTTTTGAGTTGGTCTCTCTTAGCACTCATCCACTGACATGATCTCACTGTTGTTATCCTCCATGTGCTGTTTCACCCCCTTTATTTTGCAGAACCTCCTGGATTGCAGCACTCAGATCTGGTCAGACCTTCTCCAGCTGGAATGCTTTTTCCCTTGGAAAATACTGATTTGTTGAAAGCAAAACCTTTTTTTGGTGAAACTGAGTCCATTTCAACCAGTCTCCGGATGGTGCCTGGATAAGCAGGTTCCGATGGATTTTCTATTTCCTCAACCACGCACCTCCTCGCTTGGACTCAACTCCCCAGGGTTTCTAGGGGCTCTGGAGCAAGCAAGCTATGCAGACTACTGTGGGACTGGGGACACAAAGTCTTCCATACGCTTGGTCCAGCTATTCCCAGCTGCTGCAAGAGTAGGACAGCTTTGGAAACCAGCTGTCTTGGCTACCTGGAAACCCTGGGGTCTAGCTGAGGATCTCAAGTTCTAGCCCTCAGCTCTGTGGCAAGGGTTTAGGGATCATTGCTGCAAAAATTTTTGGAGGCCTTTTGTTTTGATTTAGAAACGTGCAGCCTTGAGCTGATCGTGAAACAGAAATGTGTTTCCTTAGTTGGCTCTGTTCTGAGCCCCTCCTGATCTCTCGAGCTTGCCCGAAGAGCTTGCACTATCAACCAGAGACTGATCTGCTTAGAACAAGAGAGCAAAAGGAGCACCAGCCAGCCAAGCTAGAGCTCATTCAGGACACCTGTTTCTCTCCAAGACATTTCCTTTCCCCTAAGAGGCTCTCTCCTTTTCACATGTTCATGACTTCTCCCAGTGTCATTGATCTGCACTGCATCTGGTTACATGGATGTAACTAAACACTGTGTAGAGATGAGCCCTCCTCATAACAGGTAGGAGGATGGACAGGAAACACTTTGCCTTTGGCTCATGTGTGAGGAACTAGCTGCTGGGTAAGGAGGGCAGCTGTTCTGCAGGTACTAATAGTCTATAATAGCTCCTAAGGTCTGGCCTTTAGTGCTTTTTAACTTGACTTGTTAAATCCAGGCCTTAACAAGTCTAGATCTAGCAGCTGCTTTCCAGCAATGAGCTCTTGGTAGTAAGACAGTCCTGGGAGTAGGGCATGACTTGGTGTGCTAGGAAGCCTGGGCTCCATTTCTGGCTTTTTCACTAACTTGCTGTGTGACTTGGGGTAAATCAATTAGTTCAAACCATTTAAACTCAGGTGGATAAGTTAATCACCTAACTCCGCACTTGGGTGCCTCAGTGGGTGCATCTACATGAGACTCTAAATGCACAGTAGACTTATTCTACTGCACATTAGTGCATCACAGAAAAAGCTGTGCTAATGCACTAATGCACAGTAGAATTTGCCTACTACACATTAGCGTCACTAGAAGATGATGTGCTGGTGCTACTGTGCAGTAGTGCTGGGCCCTGCTCATTGAGTTAGTATCTGTTATTACAGGTACTAAACTTAATGTGCCGTAACAACAGCGCATTAATGCGCATGTAGATGCGCCCAGTAAGTTTCCAGAGGCTCAGAGCGCTGGTGGCCACCACTGAAAATCACCCTGCCTAGTTAGAGCCCCAATTTTTGGTCTGGAAATTTTAGCTAAGACACTTCACTACCTTAGGATCCCTGCTCATGTACAGGCACACAAACCTCTCAGTCGAGGGCTGTGTCAAAATGTGACTGGGTGGGCATATCTACATGAGATGTTTACTACAGAGCTGCCTAATTAGCTCCACAGTAAACATCTCAACGTCTACACCTGTGGCTGTATTAGGCCACAGTAAACCAATAAACTCCACTGCAGGTTAGTACTTGTAGATACAAATACTATCTGGTGGCAGAGTTTTTTAATGCACAGCACTGCACGTGTAGATACTGAAGGGGCTGGTGGGGGTATGGGGGTGCTTCTGTGCGGGGGCTGCCTGATGGCTACCCCACCCTGGAGCACCCTCCTGCCGCAGCCAGCTCCTCTACAGCATGTTGAGTTGGTCAGAGCAATCCTGGGCTGGCAGGCTGATGCCCCTGGGCCCTCTGCCAGCTGGGGCTGTGCCTCCCCATTTCAGCGTGCTGTGGTCCTGGGTGTATGTTCAAACACAGTGCCCAGGAGGAATAAACTCTAGCTTGCTGGAATTTATTGCTTTGAATTTCTTGCATGTGTAGATGCTCCCAGTGAGATGCAGGGATACTAAAGAAGTCAGTAGAAGATGGCAGGGAGGAGATGAAAGGGATCAAATGGAAAAGACTGGCACAGCCAACTAGGACAGTTCGTGAGAGCGATGCCGATGACAACGATGACAGAGATGACCATGACTGTAATGGCAATGCTGATTATAGCAATGAGTGAAAGGACTGGGGAATCAGCAGGAGGAACTTGAAGCGTGGTTGGGGGATGAGGAGATGGGAAGGAGATACAGAAGTAGTCTTTTGTGCGATTGTGACAGCTAAAGGTGATGGATATAATGGCACATGGGCATGCAGGTGCCATGGCATGGTCATTGTAATGGGAAAAAGGAAGGTGTAACTGTAAAGGTGTTTTGAACTGTCAAATGAACCATAGGGGTAAAGGCAGGTTTGTAGAGGCATAGGTGTATATATTTATTTATTTATATAGAGAAAAATACATACTTTTGCAAAAAAAAAAAAAAAAAGATTGTCTTCACTCATCTCAAGCTTAAAATCTTCTGGTGAAAGGTGCCATGCATGTGCCAAAAGGACTTGGGTTTCCCTAAGTATCAGCAGCATTTAGGAGCATGAACCAGGCTACTCACTGGTTGTTTTTGGAAAAATTTTCCCTGTGCCTCATTGCTATTGGAGCTCTGCAGTGACAGTGCTTGCTGGGGGCATCTGAGTGCCAGCCTAAGCTTTTTCCCAGCCACCAGCCAAACAGTAAAGAACAAGTAGTTCCCCAAAAAGAGGTTACAACCTGCCATTGCGGCTTCACCTTGCAGAGCTCCTGCACCCTCCAAATGGTCCCTAGGGTCATCTCTATTCCAAAATGAGCCCAAGGATTGCAGGCACCCCACTAGGCGAGGGCTGAGTGAACTTGTCTCTGCCTGGCGAGTGCTGAATTGTTCTGGCTGATTTGCAGGGAGCATCCCTACAGGCTGCCTCATTTTGTAGCTTTGCCTTTCAAGGATCTGGCCTGAACCCTTCAGTTCATTTTTAAATGCCAGGTCTTCCGGGACCTGTTAAAATACTTCATCAATGCCCATCTTCCACTGCAAGGATGACCTTTAACTCATCTTTGCTGTCGCTACCTGACTTGGATCACCTCAGAAGAAAGGTTGCCATAGCAATCTCATATTCAGCTCAGCCAAAAAAAATCAGCTTCTCGATATTATTAAACGGTCCCTTTAAAGGACCCATGCCAGAGGCTGTGAACATCCAGCGAGGCAGGGCTGTGTCCCTCGGACAGTTTGGATACAAGAGGTTCTTCTTTCAACCACAGCCAGTGCTGCCTTTTTCCTATTCCTTTGCTGTGTTCATGAATCTTTCCCTGCCAGGGAAAAATGTTCGGAGCTTTTAACTATTATTATTATTATTATTATTATTAAAATACTTCTCTGCAAAATGTCAGTCTGTCTTTTCAAAGGGATTTTTGTGCTGCTCTAATCTAAATGGCACTGTCAAATGTCAGAAGCAGCTTTTTAATGAGGATCTCTTGGAAGCCCTAATTGGATGGGTATTCAAGGGTTTGGTTTGTTTTTTTTTGGTTGTTGTTATATCCTTGGGATTCTGTTTTCACAGCGATTCTCATTAAATTTTAGAAGCTAATCTTCTTTTAAACTCTAAGCTTAGTGCACTTTGCTCCTCCGAGGCTGTTTAGAGGCATGACTACAGTAGTGACTTTCATGATGGAGCTTTGGATTCACCCTGCGGTTAGAAGGAAAATCCTCAGGCAGGGTCTCAG
>NW_005842261.1:507459-530855 GCF_000455745.1 Alligator sinensis | reverse complement strand
AGCAGGAACAACAAGAGCAATTTTGGTCCATATTCACTATTCTGGCTGCCAAAGGGATGTCTAAATATCACAAGGGAACAAAACCAAACCTCTTTGAAGAAGCAAACAGCAGTCCCGACTCCATCAGCTGCAGAATAGCAGCCAGACACCCTCTCAGTGAGGGCATAAATGCAGCAGACGCTGCTCTGTCTCTTATCTTTCAGGCTAGAGGGAATTGGAAGCAGACTTCTGAGCTCTCTGAGTAAAAGCAATGACCCGATCCCATTGAAAGGGCAACAGGGTAGAGGCGGGGTGGCAGGGAGGAGTAGAGGCTGAGCAGTAGCCCGGGATATGGGCCATGCCAGGCACAGTGTACATTATGATGTGGGTTTTGTGTCTGGCTATCATGAAAGAAGGGGAAGATAAAAGGGTCACATCCCGAAGGGCAGCAGGCATTCCCAGTTCCAGCTTGATGGTATATCTGCGATTGTCGGAGAGGTGGAGCCTGCAACAATCATGGGCCATTCTAGGTTGCAACGACCTGGCTATATCCCGCATCCCAACCTCACACACATCCACATCTCTCCCCCACCCTGAAGCAGCCTCTCTAAGCCTGATTGCCTCCCTGACTTCCATCAAGCCCATGCCTTCCCTCCACCCTGTAGCAATACTTCACACCACCGCGGCACTACATCTTGTAGTTGACATCATGCAAAGAACACAATGCAAAGGCAGGGCAGGGGGCAATGCCAGGTGGCAGCTTTTAGAGACTAACTGGTTCAGAGATGCTTGAGCTTTCATAGGCAGCAACCTCATTCATCAGATGCTATGAACAAAGGCACAAGCAAGGCATGCATGTAAGGAGGTAAAGACATACGTAGGCAAGAAGAAGCAGCACACAGCCCCCCTGCATTTCAGGAATGATGGCAGAAACCCATTCAAGGTACTACCCAATCCAAATCTTACCCCCACCTCTAATTGCCAGTTTTCCATCAAGCATGTCCACTGCAACCCCATCTGCCTTGGGCTTATCTCATTCACAGGTGCTCTCTCTAGTACATATTGTACCCAGCATTACATGGCTGGTATCCACAGATATAGGTTATACCTGGCTATGAAGCATCTATCACAGTTGTCGGCCTGAAACCATACAGAAATGTCCCCGTGCTCTCTTCCATTGGGCACCAAATGTTGTCCGACAGGAATACCTCACAGCCAGGGCTTATCTGTCCACATGAAATACATGTCTAAAAACGCTGCTGCATAAATAATCCCCCTTTGATATACTTGCCTAAAAACGTGCAGCAGATGAGATTTTGAATCAGTCTGGTTTCCCAAAGCAGCTCTTTTAGTGCATTTTTAATCGATATCTCAAGAGGGCCATAAAAACCACATGGCACAGGCGAGAATTTCAGTGTCCTGTTTCTCATTAAATTCTCATACATAAATGGAACAAGCCCCTGAGATCAGCCCCTTTGGCCCCTCGCTCCACATAGGATCATAAAGGACCCACAGTGTTTATAAACCTTTAGCCAGGGAAATGGCTTCTGTTCCAGCTCCCGCATAACACCTTCTCTCCCGCTTGCTCTGTTCCTAATTGCTTTGCATTTAACACGTGCAATTACCAAATGACTCCTTCCAAAAATAAATGACAGGGTTTGGGAGCTGCCTTGCTTCTCCATTTAGGGTTGTTTGCAGCCAAGAAATCTGTGCCTTTCGGTTCTCTCCTGGCCGGCTCAGGAGCAGGCCAAAGCACGCATCATTCCTTTTTGCTGCCACCCATGAAAAATGAGCTAACAAAAAGCAGGACCTGAGGCAGGCGAGATGCAAAAGGCAACGAACTGTGTTGCCTTCTGAGTCATTACTAGGCATTTACTACAACATCTTAAGTCAGCAACCTCAACAGCTCCTTGGGTGCTGAAGAAAACCAGGTCATGGTAATTTCCCCAAATCAGGGGCCTAACATGCATGCTAATTAATTCCTTCGATGGAGGGAGG
Source organism: Alligator sinensis (assembly GCF_000455745.1). Taxonomy (NCBI): domain Eukaryota; kingdom Metazoa; phylum Chordata; order Crocodylia; family Alligatoridae; genus Alligator; species Alligator sinensis. The sequence goes on along the minus strand of NW_005842261.1, from coordinate 528,878 downwards.
TTTCCTAACTGGTTCTGAGCTCGTGCTGGCACTCATACAATAGCACTTAGATTGCCCCCCAGGGACTTTAATCGCACGTCCCATGCAATTTTACCGTTGCCTTCCACTAACATTTTCTGAGCTGGTTGCCTCAACTCAGACTCCTAAGACTCCAGCTCTACAATAGAAGAGCCGTCGTCAAAGACCGGGAATGAATTCCTTGGCTCTGCTTAAATCAGTGGGAGCTTTACCATTAACTTCAGTGGGGTCAGGATTTTCCTCTAAGTATCTCAGCATGCACTGGTCATTCAGCTTAAGCAGCAGCCCAGCACAGTGGGATTTGTAAGCATGACGGGCTGAACTTCTGCATTGAAGGGGAGGGTATCTGCAGTCTGGGCCTCTGCTTTACTGATGTAGCATGGCTCTAGGGGTCCTGATGAATATGGCTCTTGTTCGAGCAAAGTTGGGCTGCCCCTGAGCTATGCTTCTGATGTCCAGGTGCAGAAATGCTGCTACAGCATCTGCCCCGGCACCCCGCAAAGCCGGACTCGCAAATGAAGCCATTCCTTGCTGGTGCTTGGAAACTGCTTTAAATGTGGTCGCAGATGGAGCGTAAATGCCACGTTATTGAAGTTGAAGGTTACTGCTGCCTTTCTGGGGAATAAGAGAATGAAATAATTTGAGAGAGAACAGCTAGATTTTTTTTTTTAAAGGCTTTCTCCCTCCAAGGATGCTGTTGAACACACAACAAGCACCCGCCCCAGTAACTAATTCATTATTTTCCACCAAGTGGGCTTCTCTCAAATCAAACAGGAAACAAATGACTGTTGTTTAGTGCCATTAGTTTCAATGGCTTTACACAATATTTGAATCATTGGCTCTCTATCACTTTGGAGGAATACCAAATCTGGATGAATCTACTCACATTATAAGCCATCCATGGGGCCCAGCCAGGCCCGCCTAACAGATGGAGGCCCATATGCTTTGGCTCTGCACCCATATGGAACAATCATATGCAATCCAGGAATAGAAGTCTGCTATTCTGCTCTCTGTCCTTTCCCAGCCATCTCCAATCCAGAGGCTTTTTCCAGTACAAGTTGAGTTAGAGAAGTTGTGCTATATAGCAAGATGCTGAGATTGAGAGTCCAAGCATAATATTTTCTTTTTGGTGGCTCCTTTTAGATCCAGAGCTTAAGTTGCAGGTCTCTCTGGAAAGCAGCGTGCCAGGTTTTCAGCATGCCATTTAGAAAATGTTGCCTTTCTAGAAGGGTTCAAAGCCTTTAACCTCAGCAGACCAGGGTTCATATTAATATAAGGTCACATAGCGATGTGAAATCAGCTCAAACTTTGCTGGGAATTTCTCCAGGCAGCCAAAATGTCACCCAGTTGGTCACGTTTCACCACGGTTGGCAGCTCTTATTCACTGGAGACTCAGGACTGGGGCAGAAGGGTATGCTGTACACCACAAGTAAGGTTCTTGGAGTAGGGCTACAGGGAGGAAACTGGTCTGTTCCTTCTCTTTGAAGAATAGTTTCATTGGTAGATCTTAAACGGGGGTAACATGCAATGGAATTGCACAGATTTGTACCAAAAGAGGATCTAATTTACACACTTTTCCTTTTCTTTGGTGAATTCAGTGAGTGAACTGTGCTTTCATGAACAGCTTGTTACTGTAGGAGCCATAGAGGAGCTGGAGGTGAAGGTGTCTGCCCTCGTGCTTTAATGAAGGAACGGGTTATTTTACCCATGGTCAAGATTCAAAGGACCTTATTCCATTAGCTAAAATTCCACTCCCTTGCTTGGAAACCAATGGAGAACGTAATAATCTGTCCCATTAAAAGTAACTGTCTTTTTTTTTGACATTGAGGTTCAAGAAACGTTCTTCAAAATGAGGTGGCTGGTTCAGAAATCACTACTTGTTGATTAAATAAGGACCAAGGGGCTCTCTGGGTCTAACCAGTCTGCAGCCTGGGGCCACATGGGGTAGATGGGCTCCCACGGGCAGACTGGGACAGCGTGTTGGTAGCTCACTCCCCGCGAGATCCCTGCAGACTCGCACGCCAGGAGCAATTCCAGGTGACATCGCCCGTTTCCCTCACAGAGAGCCGGTTGGTCTTTCCCAGTTGCCATGGGAACGTAGAACCTGCTATTTGATGAAATCCGGTTTTCCGAGGTGCAACAGAACGAGCCAAGCAGGTAAGGGGTCAGGTCGCACTCCCTGCTCCGCCGCGCCTCTCCGGGGGAGGCAGGGCTGGCACCCAGCCCGGGGGCAGCACGGGCGCTTCATGAGCCTGGGTGTTGTTTTGGGGGAAAGGAGGATTTCTCTCTGTAGTGCCCCTCAGTCTGTCCTGCTGGTCGGTATGAAGGCGGCTGCTGTTTGGGGGTCCGGAGGCTGCCGCGGCTGCTGTACACTGGGCAGGCAGGGATGCCATTTCAAGTCTTTGCTGTTGTCATGCAAGGGGTGAGCATTATTATTGATCTACCCAGCTGGGTACAGCACCCGGAGGTTTCCCACTACTAGCGTAGTGCCTAGCTGAAAGACAGGAAGGCCCAATAGTTGCCTGATAACATCATGTGGCCATGGAGCAATTCCCAAATTGCTCGAGTGAGATTTTAAACAGTGTCTCTTCTGGGGTGCAGTTTTTGTGGAACTGTGTTCTTTTAGTCTGCTCTGAGGCTGCTCTTACTGGGCACCAGCCATAGAGTGGGGGGGCATTGCTGTTTCTATGCGTTCAAGCCAACCCTGAGAAAAAATGTACCTGGACGATGTAGCAATGCTGGAAGAGCAGCAGCAGCGAGGTCTGAGTCTTGTACCAGTTTACAAAAATGGTTGGGCAGAATTTGGGCAGGACTGAGCCTTCAGAAACAGGCGGTTATAAATATCCACTGTGAGAAGAGGCTCACTTCTCCCTGCCAGTTCCCAGCACCCAGAGCAGTGGGTGTCAGTCTTTGCACACTCACGGCGCCCTTTTCATTCGAGAACATTTGCATCGATAGGGCAAGATCTTAAACTGGGGTAAACAATGAAATTGTGCAGATTTATACCAAAGCAGGATCTGGTTCATACACTTCTTAGACTCAAGCCACCCTTTGTTCGATTCAAGGCACGCCTCAGGAAATGCCAGCTCTTAGTTTTCACTCATTTTTTGACGATGGAAAAATAATATTCAGAGTGACCTAGACAAATTGGAGGACCGGGCCAAAAGGCATCTCATGAGGTTCATTAAGGACAAGTGCAAAGTCCTGCACTTAGCAATCCCATGCACCGGTACAGGCTGGGGGCTGACTGGCTGGGCAGCAGCTCTGCAGAAAAGGATCTGGGGGTTACAGTGGACAATCAGCTGAAAATGAGCCAGCAGTGTGTCCTTGTTGCCAAGAAGGGTAATGGCATACCGGCCTGCATTGATAGGCGAGTTGTCAGCAGGTCAAGGGAAGTGATGATTCCCCTCTGTTCAGCATGGGTGAGGCCACATCTAGAGTACTGTGTTCAGTTTTGGGTCCCCCACTACAGAAAGGATGTGGACACATTGGAGAGAGTCCAGTGGAGGGTGACAAAAATGGCGAGGGGTCTGGGATGTATGACCTATGAGAGGGAACTGGGCTTATTTAGTGTGGAGAAGAGAAGACTGAGGGGGGATTGAATAGCAGCCTTCAAGTGGGGATTCAAAAGAGGATGGAGCTGGACTGTTCTCAGTGATGGCAGATGACAGAACAAGGAGCAATGGTCTCAAGTTGCAGCAAGGGAAGTTTAGGTTAGATATTAGGAAAAAAATTAACACAAGAAGGGTAGAAAAGCACTAGAACAGGTTAACCAGAGAGGTGGTGGAATCTCCATCCTTGGACATTTTTGAAACCCAGCTAGACAAAGCCTTGGCTAGGATGATTTCATTGGGGCTGGTCCTGCTTTGAGCTGGGGGTTGGACTAGATGTGACCTCCTGAGGTCCCTTCTAGCCCTCATTTTCTATGATTGTATGATTCCATAATACAGGTGACCCTCACCTTTCGCAGGGGATACGTTCTCGTATCCTTCACGAATGGCGAAATCTGTGAGTAAGGCACTGCATTCATGATCGCCGTGCCCCTGGTGGCTGGGAGGGGAGGCACGGCTCCGGCGGCTCCGACGGGAGCACAGTGGTGATGGTGGGAACACAGCGGTGGCGGTGGGAGCCCAACAGCAGCAAGCGTGGAGTTCCTGAGGAGCTCCTGGAAGTACATAACGTGTATTTAAAATGCAGGTTCGGCATTTGTGAATATTGGAAACCGGGAATGCCTTACCTGCGAATAACGAGGGTTTCCTGTACAGCATTTTTTTTGTTGCTCAGAACTCAGAAAGACCACAACAGGACAGGTTTTCAGCACTGTGGGTTCTTATTTGAAACTGTTGGGTTCATCTTGTGACTCAAGTCTGCGCACCTAACATGGCTAACGTTGTGTGTACAGCACCCCTGAAAGGAGCCCAAGCCACCCCAGGGGACCATGGCACCCTGGTTGAGTGTCATCACTCTAGGGAAACTTGTTGGTAATGTGCCAAGGCTTCTGGCCATCAGGACTTCCTGGCAGCCTAGTTGTGAGAAGCACTGCCACCTACCAGGAAGAGGTAAGTTGCCAAGAAGAGCAATGGGCCAAATCCTAAAAACAGTTGTTTCAGGCACTGGAGGCCACATGTTCATTTGAGCAGAATATGGGGCCTTTCAGTCAAAACCCGTGAGGGTCCACAGGCAAGAAATATGTTCAACACTTGCAGGGTGGTTTGGCAAAGCTCCCAGCGTGAATTATAGCCAGTCTGGTCACTGCTGAAGGAAAGAAGGATGTGCTAGGAGCACAGAGCACATTCTGCAAGGAATCAATTTTGTTTCACGTCCGTACAAGCCAGGGCTGCATGCAGGTTCCTGACTGCCCACTCAACTCAAATCTTGGATTAAAAGTGAGTCTGGGGATGGCTTTAGTCAGGACTGCCCTGCATTATGCTGTCTTTGGATTGTAGCCTGCAATGTACGGATCTGGTGTTATTTGTTCAGGAGCTATCAGTGTCCAGGATAAACAGAGGTAACTAACTCCAGATAACACCTCCTTTTTTTACTGACTTTCCAAGGAAAGCATGCTGTGTTAATGAATTAAGATGGACTGGAAACCTTTGTTATAATCTGGGCACTATTATTTTAGGTTGAGAGACAAAGTTTTGCGCAAAGTTTCCTGAGGTATTTAAACTAATCTTTGGCAAAACTAAGAAGCTGCAGATAAAATTGGGCAAAGATGGCCCATTTCACCTGGAGAGAAGCAGAAAAGCAAACCAAGGGAAACCAAGCAAATGGGCGTACCTCCTTCACGCCCCAGACTTTCAGCACATGGGAAGTTTCCTAAATCAAGTGGATCGAACAGGGCGACTGAGGAATATAAAGTAACCATAAATCTACATCTGCAGGCAGTTTGGATCCTCAGTGCCCAAACTATGTAACCTGATAGGAAGGCAATGCTGGCTGTGATGCATCTCAGGCTGGCGCATCACCTGGCCTCCTGAAAGCTTCAAAACTGATGCTGGCTGTGAATAAGCAAAAAGGTCCATTTCTCAATAGTCACCTCGCATAGACAGTGGCTGATGCCACAACGCTGTCAAGTTGTCAGGCTGAGATTGCACCTCTGATGCAGCCCTGGCGACATCAGTGCGGAAAGAGTTTTCCTGGGAGCAAGCTAGTGCACTTAGCACAAGATGGCATCCCCAAAAGCCATTGTGTTTGGTAAGTGCATGGGTTGCCCACTGGGTCGGGGACTGAAATAGCCCTCAAAACCATTGATGGAGATGAGCAGGGGTTAGGTGTTGGGAAAGGAGTTTCTTGGCAGAATCCCTCAATATCATAATTACCAGTATGAAACAAAGTTCACCCTGTTCAGGGATCATATCCAGTTAGATTAAAATTTTAGGACTCCCCAAAGAGATGGGTTGCTTCTGTCCACAGCTTCTCAGTAAGTGCTGGTCTGTGAATGACAAATGCTAAGAAGAAACAGGTGCTAATACAGTTAATGCACTATTCAAATAGTCCCACTCTGTAGGTGACCTTCAGAATACCCCCATAACTGCTAAGCCACATCTCAGGATTAGCCATGGATAGAGGATGGAGGAAGGGTGGGCTCATAAGAAGACAGAGACATCTGTGATTTCAGTGGGATTATGGAAGCACTGTTAGCTGGTTGCTGTAGATAAAAGATCTGCAGGATGGAGATGGTATCCCATGGACGGTAGCTCTGTGTTTGACGTAAAAGCAATCTGCTCCATCACTGGTATGTGTAGTAAGTTGCCTATGGAGCCCTCCATTAAGCAAAGTTTGGAGGCCTCTGTGTGTTGCTTGGAAAGGAAGCAGCTGTCATTCCCTTTTGCTTTGCCTTCCTTTCAGGTGAGAGGCACCTGGGATCCTCCAGCCTTGCCCCGATGCAGCGAATGCCCAAGAACCATCTCCTGACCAGGGAAGAGAAGCTGCAGGTGATGCGAAATCTCTTGAAGCAAGCCCCACCTGAAGAGTTCAACGAGGTTTTCAATGACCTCCGCTTGCTGGTGGGTGACGATAGCCTGATGTCCCAGGAAGCTGCCTGCCTCTGGGCCCTGCACAACAAGGTCTACTTCACCCCCGTCAGGCAGAAGGAGTGTGAGGTGCTGCTGACCCGCCACAATGAGCTCGAGGAAAATCGCTTCCTTGACCCCCAGAAACAAGTCTCCTTCACATTTGACCATCTGAGAAAGCAAGCAAGTGACTTCCAAGCTCATGCCCAAGAGGATAAAAAAGGTGAAATGTGGAGAAGGGCCCTTTATGAGGCTCTAAACGTATATGTCAGCAGCCACTATGCTGAAGGACTTTGCAGTGTCTTCATCAAAGACACGGCTGTCCGGAAAATCCTTGTGGCCTGCATTGAGGGTCACCTGAACAGACCCTCTGCTTTCTGGAATGGCCTTTGGAAATCCGAATGGACTGTCGGCCTGACTCCCACTTCCATGTCCGCCCAGGTGACTGGGACCATCGATGTCCATGCTCACTACTTTGAAGATGGCAATATCCATTTGACAGTGTGCAAGGAAGTAAGTGGGACTCTGCCCGTCACCAGTGAAGCTCAGACGGCCCAGGACTTTGTGCAGCTGGTAGAGAAAGCAGACAACCAGCTCCAGGCTGGGCTGGCAGAAGAATACCAAAAGATGAATGATTCCCACCTGAAGGCTTTCCGGAGACAGCTGCCCATCACCCACAGCACTATCGACTGGGAGAAAATGGTAACAGCGAGGATTGTGGAGGCTCCTGCTGTTCGTTGAAAGATAACTGCTTGCAGTATCTGAATAAAATGATTCATAGATTCATAGAGTGTAGAGTCGGAAGGGACCACAAAGGATCATCGTGTCCGAACCCCTGCCCCTGGCAGGAAAGAGGACTGAGGTCAGATGACCCCAACCAGGTGACTATCTAGCCTCTTCCTGAAGACCTCCAAGCTAGGTGACAGCACCACCTCTCTTGGGAGCCCATTCCAGATCCTGGCCACCCTTACTGTGAAACATTTCTTCCTAATATCTAACCTAAATCCACTCTCAACTAGTTTACACACATTATTCCTAGTCACTCCCTGGGGCGCCTTAGTAAACATCGCGTCCCCTATTCCCCGTTGACCTCCCCTAATAAATTTATAGGCGGCCACAAGATCTCCCCTCAGCCGTCTCTTGTGAAGGCTGAAGAGATTCAGCTCTCTCAACCTCCCCCCGTAGGGTCTATCACGAAGGCCACTAATCATGCGAGTGGCCCTCCTCTGGACCCTCTCCAGATTCCCCGCGTCCCTCTTGAAGTGTGGCGCCCAAAACTGGACACAGTACTCCAACTGCGGCCTGACCAGTGCCGCATAGAGGGGGAGCATCACCTCCTTTGATCCATGATAACATGGCTAGAGATGGGAGCAAGGTCTAAATACTCTTAAAAACCAATAAAGAAAAGTGGGACGATGAGAACGTCCAAAAAAAGATGGAGGATAGGAAGAGTTTTATGGAGTCACAAGAGGAAGTGCACTTGGGAGACACAAGTTTAGGAGTTTCCATTGACCAATGCTGAGTCCACTAGAACGGCTCATATAGGGCACCCTGCTACTTAGGCCTGAACCCAGGCTCGTATCTAGCTATAACGTGCCAATCATTTCCTGTGCTTGTCCCCCAGAGCCCTTTTAGGAATCAATATGTCCACGTCTTGTCTCTCCTTTTGTGCTTTGTATATATGGAGGAATAAGGTAAAGCAGATGGAGAGGGGCAGCTTGTGTTGCTGGAGGTGGCTGAGGGTAACCCTTAGAGACATCCTAAATACAAGTGTGTGATGAGGAGTGGAACATATATACATACGTGTGTGTGTATGTGTGTGTGTAAGTGTGTGTGTATCACACACACACACATGAATAACAAGTCAGACCTGTGTTTTGGTTTGTTAACAAAGTTGGAGGGAATTTGACAAAGAGCATATCAGAAAGAGAGTACTGGTGTTTTCTAGTAGAGAAATCACTGGGCTAGGACCCCAGCAAACTGTTTTCTACTCCTGGTCCTGCCACTGGCCTGCTGGGTGACCTTGAACAATTCCCCCCCACCCCCCACCCCCATCTCTGTTTTCCTATCTGTAAAATGGGGATAATGATCCTGACCTGCCTAGTAAATATAGTCTCTGGTGCCCAGATCTCTAACTTTTCTTTGATAATTCAGTCTAAGAGACTAAATAATGCACGGCTTGGTTAAATAGCATCTACTAGCAGCAGGAGTTAGGTGAAGAGAGCTGATTTTCTTCAAGTATTTTAACATTCTTAACACCAGAAAGGGAGAGTGCTTTAACTAGAAGAAATGATTTGTAACTGAGCCAAAGCAAAAATAGCTTGAGTCTCAGGCAGATCTTCCCGAGGTGTGTTTGCCTGTGGAACAGACTCCCCAGGGGAGCAGCACAATCCCCTGAAGTGCAGGTTGCAGATGTGCTGTGGGCATGCAGCAGGCTGGCTGTATTCTGCGCTGCAGTCCGGACTTGTGATTGCAGCTCATGGAAATATTTAGCTGAAGCACTGATAATAGCACAGCCATGGCAGCAAAGCTTTGTTTCAGGCTTCAAAGCCTACCCAAATAAATACCTGGGTTGCTCGCCCATGCTGGGCACTCTGCTACACTGCTAGTAGCATCTGAGCTAGATAGCTGACTGCTCTCTTGGAGAAGTCTACATGTGCTACGGTCACCCCTCTGGATTGCTGCGTGGTCCCTATAAGTCAGCACCAAATATAAGACTCGGCTGCTGCCCAAAGAGATGAGTTGCCTCATTCTGGGAATGAAGCATGTTTTTTATGCTCTTCTGCAGCACTATGTTACATCCATTTACCAGGTTCAGCACATGTGGCAGGTGCCTTCCACTGTATCCCTGTGTTTCACTGTGCTTCTTCCTGGCACCATCAGAGGCAGGGTCAACACGCCCCTTGCCTTTGCCATGCTGCCAGGTGGCACTGGCGGCTGCGGTGTGCTTTAATCTCCTGGGTTGGCGGCCAGCCCAGAGCCACCGAGGAGCATGTGGCGGGTGACGTGGGAGGGATATAATGGAACAGATCAAGATTAAAAAAAAGAGTGACTCGAGCAGCTGTGCTGTTGGCACGAGCTCAGCTGAGGAATCAGGAGAAGGCCTTTGGCCAGAAGCTGCCATATGTGGGACCCACAGAGACCAAATGCATGAAAGACAAATGTGTGGAGGTGGAAAGGGCTTTAGAGGGGTCCTGCATTTCGAACCTAACCGCCCCTGAAGGCTGAGAAGAGGAGTCCGCCAGGGAGGGTCTGGGCTTTGCAGCTCTGTTAGTACCCCTTGCTGGTCTTCCCAGAGTAGTAGCAGTAGCAGTTTCATTTCTGTAATGAAACAGCACAATCCTTATCTTAGAGATGTGGAAGCAGTAAGTAAAGCACTGGAGGAACAATTTGCAGGGCATGGAATATATACATAAAACAGCTCCCGAGATTCAACGCACACTCACACAAGGTATGCTTGGAAGTGCCTGGAAGGGACAACTGCTGCAGATGTAAACACCCCAGCACATGAGGAAATGTGGATGAGGATGAGGATGTTCAACCCTCCTGCAGTCCAGCGCATGTTGCAGTCCTCACACCATTCTCTGCTTTACGGTGAATAGTCTGTGCAGATGCAGAGAGGAACACCCCTCTGCCATTAAACCCCATCTACATGAGCAAAGTTACCCATTACTAAACAGCAGTGAATCCCCCTGAGCTGGGGTTGAGAAAGGCTCTAGGTGCTAGAGCAAGTGAAACCAACTCTCCTCTGATCTGGCTGTAATGGTGCTGAAAGGGGTTTCGACCTGACCACACAGGCAGTTCGCTGAACTGCTCCAGCACCAGTTTGAAGAGACACCCCGGTTCCCTTTCCAGCATAATCCTGCAGTCAGCAAACATCATTTCATTTCCATGTTTTCAACAGATGCTTTTGACTCTTTTATTTGGTCCCTAGGAAGCACACTCAGTTTTAAAACAGTGACTGAAAAAAATCCACATCAAGTTACTACAGGAAACACTGGTCTATGGGGGCTCGCGGTGATGACAGTCCTTCCTCCAGGGTGGTTTTTCGGGAGGAGAAAGGAGAGACTGCCAGATGAGACTAGACAGAGATGGAAAGCCAGAGAGGGAAAAGAAGGAAAACCAAAAAGGGAAAAAAACAGCTAATAATAGAAGTGGGGAGAGCATGCCAGACCGTGGGGCATGGCAGCTGTCATTTGGGATGTTATTAAGGACATTCATTGTGCAACACACACGTCCGGATCCCCGTCTGACTGGCATCAATACACTTTTTTGTTTCACTCTCTTTGGAAAAGGGGCCTTAATTAGGCATGAAGAGATTTATCAAGCAGCGGCCTTCTGGAGCAGGCTGGTCCCAGCGACATCTGGCGTGATGGCTTCCAGCACAGATCCAAACAGCAGCCGCAAGAAATTAAGAAGACCAACGGCTTCTCCAATGCTCCCACCTCTTTTCTGTCTCCATTCAGCTGAGAAATCCAACCAGCGCTCACCCAGCGTTAGCCGTGATACTGAGGGGAAAGCAAACCCCCAAATACCCATCTATCCTCTAACAAACAGCCAACCTGCTTCAGTGCCTTGTTTGGTCTCAGCGGCTGCAATGTGTTGTGCTGGCTTCCCTGGCCATTTGATTAAAGCAGGGATGATAAAGCTGGTTTCCAGTGGGGTTTTCAACTCATTGGCGATAGCTATCCTCCCAGTGCTTCAGATGCCATGTGCCTAGAGGTAGCACTAAACTGAGTACTGGTTCCTGGGACTGGGCTATAGGACTTGACCCAGAGCCCACTAAAGCCTGCAGGCTTTTGTGCACACAGATAAAACTGGCAGGTCCTAACTATGATTTTTCTGCTCCTGATTATATCATAATGGAGAATCATTGCTTTAAACCACTGGTACTGATCACACTGAACTGAAACAAGGTTTGCCATTGATTTCAATGAGCAGAGACTTTCACTCTTGGCTTAGTATATTTTCTTGCAGCGCTGGGGAACCGGGATCAATTCCAGGAACAGACATGGTGCTGAGAGTTTCAGCCTGCTGCCGTGTTGCTTTGCATACATCTGGCATGTCCTTTGATTCAACAGAGAAGAAGGCCCAGGAATATCTGACATGTGAGCCAAGAAAACAAACCCATTGTTTTCTTTAAAGCCACCAATTATGCATTGCCCCTGGATAGATCTCTGCAATCTCTACAAGCCACATGGGGAGCTCATTGCTTTTTTAAACTACCCCCCAGGAAGACTTCTAAGTAATATCCATGCCTCTCTAAGTAGCAAAACAGCTTCCTTACAAAGCCCCCGCCCCCCCAACAAAGGCATAATGAGCAGTTTCTGAGCTCTGGGTGGTGGCAGAGGCGGTGGCCACCTCTCTTCCACTGCCTCAAATCAGTGATGGGGCTTGGTGGTCCACTCTCCCCGCAAGTAGTTACAGCACTGCTCTCCACTTCCCCACGCGAGGGAAATGGCCTGTGCTCCTCCTCGAGACAGCCGCCGGGCTGTTCGCTCTGGCACGTCAGGAGCCACGTATGTTCTAATCCATTTAAAAATAAAGCTCACACTGTTTATATTACTTTATTTTATTTTTTTAAAAAGGTTTGATAACAGCAATCACTACCTTGGCTCAGGCCTGTCCCCAGAGGATCAGTAAAAATCTTCTATTAACAGTCTGGCAACTTCCTTTTTAGCCATCACCTCCTCCTGGCTGGGCATGAATCCCCAGGGAATGTTCTGTCTTGAGCAACCGTTCATTAATTGTGTGATGCTGCCGAAGTTTGCAAGACCCACTTGCTTTTTTTTTTTTTAATTAATTTCTTCCGCCCTCCCTCCCCTCTTAAAAAATACAAGCAATTAAGTTGAAATAAGGTTCAAGGTAGGATGCACATTCACCAAATCAAGCTGAAGCTAATTGTTAAGGCCAAAGTTCAGCTTGGAGAAAAAAAAAAAGCCTCAGGCAGATCATTTCCTTGGGTTGGGAAGAAACATCCCCTTGGGGCAGATTAGCCCACAATTAGTCTACTGCAGTGTTACAAGCATCTGGGCTTGAGACTAGCTACCAGAGTAGATGCCGACAGTATGGCAATTCCACCACTCCTAAACATGACTCAAGCTTTGTCTATATGATAAAATTCCTGCCCCAGGTGACAGTACCTACAAGCATGCGGCACTCCTTCAGACAGGCTGCCTGCTGAGCTGGGAGCATGGCCGCACAGGCAGGTTAATTAGCATGGAGACAGGCTAACTGGTACTGCCACTCAGTGGTGTAAATTAGTCTGCGTGGACATGGCTACATCACTTCTGTTTAGAAGACAGTACATCTGGAGCAATGCAGTGCACTTCCATTGCTGCTGCTGGTGAAGGTGGGGCATTTTGTAGAGACACAACCGCGTAGTTCTGCCTTTTCAATGTGGTGGTAGGCATTTGGATTATAAAGGGACAATGTCAATTAGCTTAACTTGAAAATGCTGGATGGAAAGCATGGAAGCATGTGCCTAGTGCAAACCAGAGCTCTTTCACGATTAAAGATAAACTTCTTTAATGGCACTTGTTGATCTTAAACCTCCCGAACCTCCAAACAGACATCAGGGAATGACATTAGAATAGACCTCACCAATCTTGGTTCATGGTCAAACAACAAGATAGAAAAGCCAGTGTTGGCAAGCAAACTTGGTTTTTAGAACCATTTCTTTGTCATAAAATAGATTTTGTTGCTAACACAGAGGTGGGTTTTACTTAGAATTTCTTGAAAAAATGGGTGATTTCCACTCCTGTGTAAGTAGGCCAGCATGGAGCCTGCATGAGTTGTATTCAAGCCTTTCCAGTATAAGTTAGCTTGGACTTAAGTGGTCCATAGACCTTCTACTGGTTCTTTCTGCAGGGGTGCAGATCAACCTCTGGGATTCAGTCTTGGTAGGCTCCCTTCCAGCCCTCACTTTTGATCTTTCTGCTTGACTGGGTCACAATCCCATTGCCCATTTTTTGGAGTGGGGAGGCCTGTTTAACAGGTTGCTACTGGGAACGAGGAGCTAAGTGTGCTTCTGGTTTCCACTGCTGCCCTCCTCAGACTGACTGCTGGTTTGCAGCAGCCCTCCAGCTACATCCCAGCACCGTTGCTTTTTACTAATAGTTCCTTAGGAGAGAAAGAGAAAAGCACAAACACAGCACCCTTTGGAGAGCATCTGCCCAGTCTTTTATACAACATCAACTGCGCTGTCTCCTTGAAGGCCCCAGGCCTCCTTTCAATGCAACAGTTGCAAATCTGATTTTAACCAGCACACCACTGAGAGCCCCTTTTGGGGGTTCCTGGAGTCACAGTCACGTTCTCACGCTGCATCTCGAAGGCTGCATTCACAGCCCGGTGGTCTTTCCACACAGGCTGCAGCCTGAACCACCGGGATGGATCTTGACTGGTGACCACCTGGAAGATACTGCGTGCCATTCACCGGAGGCAGCAGGGCAGGCCCGCTGGACTGAAGGTGCAGCATTTCTCAGCTGGGCCCGACTGCATTTCTCCGTGCCTGTCCAGTCACTCAGGCAATCCCTCAGCTGTGAAGCCACAAGCAAACCTCCCCTCCCCGCTCCCCCCACAGCCCTACCATTAGCACTGAGCCAAGAACACTACTTACTGAGAAGTGCCAGCACCTGGGTTCTTGGTCAAACTAACTAACTACCAACCTTGGACCAGTCACGACAAATGGCCTAATATTTACCCGTTGCCCTAACACATCCGTACAAACCAAGGCGACCTTCGCATCGTAGAACTACCTTCCTGTTGAGCTTAGCCAGCCCAAGGCAAAGTCATTTCAGACCTTCCTGCAACTCATCTGTCCCTTCCTTGGTGAACACCAAACAGTTATAATACTCAGGTCAATATATATAGGTACCACATATATATATTTTTGTCACTGTTCTGCGCGTTAACAAAGAAAACCAACCCCACTAGCCACCACTTGTCCTTTCCTCCCCTACCCCCAGTCTCCTGTGGTGTGTAGCCTGCAGGAACATGAGCGCGGCAGCCCGTCTTACGTGGCCCCATCGCATGCTCCCACAGTCAGTTTCAAGGCTCCCTGCTGGTGCAGCGTCTTTAAGGCTTTGAACTCCAAGGGCATGGTGTGCGGACTGGCCTGAGAGGTGTAGCCATACTTCAGGCTGTCGTAGTAGTGGTACTTGACAGGGTTCTGGTTCTGGTCCAGGGGAAATGGCCAGAAGCCATAGAGATAGATCTTGTTGCAGAAGCGGGTGGCCAGGGTGTACATGAGCAGGCCAGTGGTGGGTCGTTTTATGTGCACTTTGTTTGTGAGCCAGTACCTGGAGGGGAAGAGAAAACACAATCCTGTTGTTTGTGATATATCCCCCCGCCGTGTCACGTGCATGACACCTGCTTGCACTCTGCCGAAGCAGATTCAAAACTCAGACATGCTTGATTGATGTAATCGTCCCGCTTGCCAAGAAATAACCTCTGCTGGGTTTGCTTCATGAATAAACATTTCCTGCCAGTCTGTCTGTCTGTCGAGGCATTGACATCACGCTTGTCACTACCATATTCAAGTACCTTATGTCTCTGTAATGATTTGTGAATAACAAATCTCCTTCAATGGTGGCTTTCAGTACTTCACTTTACAATTATTTTGCAAGCAACACGGAGATCGATATTACAGACCAATCCATTGATTAATACTAGAGACGGGATCGTGGATTCCTTTAACAACCTCCCCCCCATAAATAGCTTAAATGACTCATCATTCTCACTGAGGCATGATGAATTTACTCTAATAATAAATGTAATGGAGTTGTGGAAATATCTGCCTTTGCATTAGAGATCGTCATGCTGGGAATCCTGAAAAATGCGGCTGTTGGCTACGGCACCTAATGGTCCCTTACTCAAACACAACCACAATATTCTGGTGTTAATGACAGACTAAGGCTGTGCAGCAGAGAGTTGCAGGAGTGGCTCGGGGCCATCACTTTTGACTACTACATTAATTTTTGTGAGAGAGAGCAGAAAGAATGAGTGGAAATAACATCCTGTAGCAATGGGCCAAACGCCAGCAGAAAGCCCTTTGTTAGGGGGGTGTTTTGGGCTGTTGTTGGAAAACAGTGTGGTATTATTGTACTGTAATAAGGGATGTTACCAGTTTGACAGCTTAGAGTAGCTACTTGCTGAGCAGAGAATGCTTTGCTATAAAACCCACAGTAAAAGGAAAGAGGTAGGAGGCTGGAAAACCTCCCCAGGGTGTATGCTTCCCCTCGGTCACATTTGATATTGGCCATGTTCTACAGCTGGTGTCCCTGGCTGCAGACAGAGTTTCCTGCAGTTCCTGAAGCTGCAGCTGGCCTGTGATCATTCCTGGCTTGCACTTCCCAAGAGGCCATGGGGAACCTGTTCAAACACTTGCCATGGTGCATGTTCACTTTAGATGCCCATGGATGATTCGTAATAAAGTTTTCAGAAATAACGAGTTTCAGGTGACTCTGCCTGCAAGGCTGATGATGGTTTTCAGCAGCTCTGTGAGGTCTTTCACAGCTCTGTGAGGCCTTTCTGTGGGTCCTTCTAGCAATTTGAATATCAACTCCTCTCTCTTGGGTCCTGATCAGCAAATGCATCCTCCTGCAAGCCCTTCCATACAGGTGCAGTTGCAGTGATTTTCATAGGATCCCTGTGGGTGTCAGGGTTTGGATACTGGGGGGGCCTGTGCAGATCACAGCCTAAGTCCTGAAAGTGATCTCTGCACAAGAGGTATTAGAATTTACCAGGCCAGGCACAAATCTACCTGCCCATCTCCAAATAGATGGGGAAAAAGCAACTTGCCCCAGGTGAGCTAGGGAGTAACATTATGAAGGTGGAGCGAATCTGGCAGATAACCTCGTGGGTTCTCAGACCACTCTAAGGGCATGCAAAGAGTCCTGCTTTCCTGTGGGCTGTCTGCAGTGATGGCTGGCTGATAACCACCATCAGCTGTACCAGAGCTCCTGGGGCTGTGGAAAAGCGCTCTGATTTGCTACTTCAGGCAGGAACAGCTCAGGAAGGTGCTGCCGCTTGGAATGATTCAGCTCCTTGGCAGCCAGTATTTGAGAAGTGAGGTGCTTGCAGAAATCCAGGATGTGGCTTCTTCCCAAGCCCTCTGCTCAGAGGAACTGTCCCTGGATTTTTTTGGACTTGCCCAAACCCATGTGCTGTACTATCAAGAAGGCAAACCCTGCTATTGTAAAGAACCACAAGGCTATGAAACAAGGTCCCTGTGCATTTTAAGCCACAGTCCAAAGGTCTGCCATTGGGTTGCTAAGGCAAGGAGAGAAATGGGAGTTTACTAGAGCCATTTAATTCTGAGAGTCAGGGACAAGTTGTTCACCAATGAAACTACCACAATCATCCTTACGGGAAGATTCATAAAGTCACATTCATCCGTTGACTTCAGTGGAGTTACATCAAGGATGACTTGGTCCCATACAACTTAATGGCCTCAAAATTACCATCACCACCTCTGCTAGTCTAATATGAATGTCTTAATAGCATCTCGCTGGACCACACCTTGGGCTGTTACATGACAAAACACAGAGGAATAGTACCTACTTATGACCTGTCGGAGGCATTTTCCTTCAGGTACTGTTTGTGGGTGGGATATGGGGCAATAAACCTCTGTATGTATAGCGATCTGCTGGTGCCAGGGGGAAACGCACTTGCTGCTCCAGTGGTGAGGGGCTGGGATGACATGGCCTGGAGAACAAGCTCCAACTCTGAGCTCTCCCTGAGATAGAGAAGGAAATGGATGCATTGAAATGAATGAGATCCAGGGTAGCAGTCAAGCTACAGGACTGGCTGCACTGTGGAAAACACATTTCTTCCTTGCTTTTCAGGAAATGAAGACTTCTCCAGTGAGCTCTTGGAAGGACATGGGGTCCTGCTTAATGAGGAGCTTGTGTGAGCAGCCACTTGAGTTATGCAGGAACAAATTGCTCTCTTATCTCTTTTGCTGTTCTGGTCACATTAGATGGTGTCCGCATTACTGGCGCATGCCCTGTTCCTGTTTTGGGAGGACAGCTGGGGACTGAAACAAAAACTAATTAATTTTGCAAATCCAAATGAGGTTGTCTGGGCGCAATTGGGATGCTATGTCAACAGCACACCTTTAATATGCGAGGTCTGGGATTTTAATTAGGAGGCGAGGTAAGCTTGAGGAAGGCAGTAATTATTTTTCAAATTGGCTATACCAGTCACTGTAACCATTAACTGCAACACTTTATGGAAACAGACAGCAATTAAAGGGGGGAGCTAAGAGCAATCTTGCAACGTGATACCGTCCTTCCCTGAGCCCTTCCTAGCAGCCGACACCTTTCTCAGAAGGTATCACGGTATCAGGTATCCAAATAAACCTTCAGAGGCTGAAGCAGCATTCACAGACAGGGGGAGTGAATGCAGAAACTGTACTACCAGCCAGCAAAAACTGCCTGAAACTGTTCTTATATAGGCTTGTAATAATAACAGATAGACTGGAGCTAGACTGTTCTCAGTGGTGGCAGATGACAGAACAAGGAGCAATGGGCTCAAGTTGCAGCAAGGGAAGTTCAGGTTAGATATTAGGAAGAATGTTCTCATGAGGAGCATAGTAAGACACTGGAACAGGTTACCCAGAGAGGTGGTGGACTCTCCATCCTTGGAGATTTTTAAGACCTGGTTAGACAAAGCCTTGGCTGGGATGATGTAGTTGGCGCTGGTCCTGGTTTGAGCAGGGGTTGGACTAGATGTGACCTCCTGAGGTCCCTTCCGGCCCTAATTTTCTACGATTATATAGAAAACCCTTTTAAATTACCCAGTCCATCCCTTGTAAGGAGATAGCTTTATGGAAGACTTATTACCTATTAAACTGATGGCAGCCAAGAAGACAATAGCTGGAAGCAGGGATGGTGCTTTTCTAGGTGACTGTCCCCTCACTAGTCAGTACTCCTTGTTCCCATGTGGCACAACCATCTTTTAGAGAAGACAGTTTTAAAACAGAGCCCCTGAGGCCTCTAGGAGTCTCTGGGGTCCTAGAGGCCACAGGGCCTCCTAGGAAATCCCAGCGCATAATTTGTCCAAAACCAGTTCAATGAGAACAGCACCAGGATGCTGGAGCAATTGGGATGATATTAACTTCCAATGAAGTTGCCAGGACCTCTGGTAACTTCCAATGAAGTTGCAATTTCTCTCCTAAAATGTTGCATGCCATTACCGCGTGCTGTTCAACAGCTGATGTACCCACTCCAGAAGAAGCTGCATTGTGAAAGGAACGCAGGTGGGCACTGTACAATGCATCTCTCTCATCGAGTGTGGGTTGTGAGCCTTCTGGATAAAAGGCACTGGGAATTGAAATCGTAGGCGGTTGTGAAACGGTAGCCTCCACTGTGGTTGAGGACAGCGGCAGAGCCTCTATCCTGCTTCTCTGTAGGAGCTACAAGTCACTCTTCTAACACTCATCTTTACTCAGCACCATCCTACATGCAGAATTCAGAGAGTGGAGCTTGTCTTAATTCATGTTGAAAAGTTCAGTGCAAAAATCCTGCCTGTGGGCTGCCAGTTGTTAGCTTCAATACTAGAGTGCCATGGCCTGATTCATAGCTAGACACCAGCCACAGCCACAGCCACAGCCTTAGCCCTATGCTGCTGTGTCCAACAAAACCCTGGCATGGCTTGCACCCATACTTTGCTAAATTCAAAAGAGAGGCCAAGCAGAAAAATCCTGATAGAAGCAAGCTGCTAGAATGAGTAAATGGAACTCAGATGAGTCAGGAAATTATATTACAAGAGCACTGAAGTAATGTAACTCCATAACTCCAGGCTCTTTTAAACCAGCTTATTTAAAAAGGTGTGATATAGAAACAAACATGCTGGCCAGGAGATATCAGCCTCTTGTCTAGAAGGAGGACAGTTTCAACTTGCTATATATATATTCTAGTTAGATGAGTGAGTCAAATTCTACTCTCAGTTACACTGTCTGCAGTGTGGAGTGAAACTGTTGAGAGTTACTCTGGATTTATATTGGCATAGCTGAAAGCAGGTTCTGGTCCAGTATTTGGCCTACCTGTATCAATAATGCAGCTACGATCGTAAGGCAGGCAAGGTTCCCAGGGTGTATGTGATATCTTTTATTAGACCAACTGAGTAGTTGGAAAAAAGGTCTTTCCAAGCTTTCGGGCGCAATCAGAACCCAAAATCTTGCAAAGTACTTTTTTCCAACTACTCAGTTGGTCTAATAAAAGATATCACATATACCCTGGGAACCTTGCCTGCCTACGTCCTCAGACCAACACAGCTACAACCAAAAATCCAGCTATGATCATAATGTAGAGGTAGTATCTGCTAATCCTATCCTGTCGTCTGTCTAGATTTCTGTACCACCCCAAAGAGTGTAACAACACATTGCCATATAAATTTATCAAATCTACACTGGAGATTGGTATAAGTGGAACTAGACTATTTTGAGTTTGGGATTTTACAGTAGGGCCCTGACAAGCCAAGCCAGCCCCCCACCCCCCTCAGTCAAATGCACCAAGGTGCAGAGATTTCAAAATCCATATATGTGGAGTATAGCACTGGCTCTTCTTTAGCTATCTGATGTAAACAAAAGAAAGCCTAGAGAAGACATCAAGACCCATCCTGGATCACCATCTCTTGATTTAGTAATAAACATCTTGGCATTTACTAAACATGGAGGCTGAAATCTCTTATGTCCCACTCCATTGCTTTTTCTTCATTCAGTTCCTTCCTTCAAACTCAGACCTTGAGCTCAGACTCCTCCTTGAAAACTTCCTTCACTCTTTGCTGCGAAAACCCATGCGAATGCCTTACCTTATAAAGGAGAGATAAAGAAAGTAGCTAGCAAGACAGCTACCATACAGCCTACCTTTCCCTCTCACTCCATGAAGGGAGGCATGCCTCCTGGGGTATATCCCCTTTTACTCATCTATGTCTGCTGCCTTGGCTGCCTTGGCAGACTGTTGATGTAGGACTTTATCTGTAAAGCACCAGGCACACTAACTGCACGGCAGGTGGCACATCACTAGTATCATTATTTATTGGTATTACCATAGTGTCTATGAGCTCTACCTGTAGAGCAGGCCTTTGTAGTACAATGTGACGTACAAAGGCAACAGAAAATGACTGCCCCACAGAACTTCCAGCATAAGTTGAGGACAAGAGGCAACAGCTGGAGACGGGGCATATCTACATAAAATATTCACTGTGGAGCTGCCTCATTAGCTGTGCAGTAATGTCTCCATGTCTACATGTATGGCCCTATTAGGCTGGGGTAAACTAATAAACTCTGCCATAGGATCCTATGACAGAGTTTATTAGCTATTACAGAGTAACAGAAGTACTATCCTACTACGAAGTTATTTACTGTGCAGCAATGCACGTGTAGTCGCTGACCCAGCTGTTTGGGGCATAAGGATGCTTCAGTGCGGGGGTTGCCTGTCAGCTAGCCCTTCACTGGACCACCCTAATGCCCCAGCCAGCTCTTCTGCAGCATGTTGAGTGGGGTCAGAGCAGCTCTGGGCTGGCAGGCTGACCCCTCTGGGCCCTCTGCCAGCCGGGGCTGCTCTGACCTGTGGTCCTGGGAACACGTTCAAAAAGCGTATCTGGAAGCAATAAACTCTGGCACAATATGCGCTGGAATTTATTGCTTTGAATTAATTGCATGTGTAAAAATGCCCACAGAGGAGAACATGGAAACAATGGGCAGGGTAAGCAATGAGCCCAGCATCTAAACACCTAAACCGGTGGGTTTTTTTGTCAGCATCACAGACATGGAGGGTTTTTAGGAGGACTTGCAAGGATGACAAGAGACAGGTTAGTGGTTGTTTATGGGGAGTTCCTCTCACACATGAGGGGCAGCATGGGAGCAAGGATGGAGGTGGA
>NW_005842261.1:500381-507428 GCF_000455745.1 Alligator sinensis | reverse complement strand
GAAAGAGCTGCTAAGCACCTAAAGGAAATGGCTATGGAGATGGACAAGACAGGCTTTATCTCAGAGACTTTATGCAGACAGAATCCACACAAACAAAAAGATACCTCCTACCCCAAGGTGGTAATAGTCATGTTAATTATTACTCTGATGCTGAGCATAAAAAGAGCTCTGGACTAGCAGTTTAGGTCCATGGTTTATTCATTTATTTTTGAAAGAGAGTCTCAATGCAAGCTACTAAGACTAGAACCTGCCCAGCGCCAGGATACCAGCTTGATGGGTATGGTAAAAATGCCAGAATATATTATATAAGTCAAAGTGTTCACAAATTTTCTATGAAAACAATGACACTCAAACCCCCAGATACAGACTGGGTTAAATTCAACTACTCTGTTATTTTCTCCTGCCTCACATAAATGCATTTCTCTAATGAAGCTGCTTGGCATTGAGAATGCAAGGCTCTTTTGAGGCACTTACAGATGACTTCAAGGGCTCTGCTTGTTTTCCAGCCAGGCAGAGAAACACTCAGCCCTACACTCCACTTGCCAGCTGAATTGTTCAGGAAACATTTTGCAGCATCATGCAGGAGTGACTCACATCCTCCAGAAGCCATGAAATGCAGGCATGGTTTTAGAAAGCAGGATGGAGGTCGAGAGACCTCCACACATCTGAGGAGGGGTCAGTCTCTTAAATCCAGAAATTCCATTTCACAACTGGGACAATCCACTTCTGTGCTCTGGGCATCAAGACACTTATGCCACTCAGACCTCCAATCTTGGAACAACACAGGGTGCACAGCTTGTTGTGTCTAACCATACGGAGAAGCCACTTCTCTGCTCCAAGTCATCTGGAATTTCTGATGCCTTGCTTGATAATAGAGCCATCCAACCTAATATTTAAAGACTGTTCATATCCAGAGAAGCTGACATTATTAATAATAATAATAATAATAATACAAATAATAATAATAAGAAGAAGAATGGAAAACAATACTGAAAATGTTCTATTTACTCCAGTGATTGCCATTCCAAAAGATCTCAAAGTGCTTTCCAAACTGTAGGAAGAGAATTGACCTCAGCCTCTACCAAAATCCACCCTATTCTGGGTTGAAGAGAGCAGGTATTTTTAACCCCCTTAGATCAGAGAGCTGAGAATGTTTTCTTTTGCAACTTGAGAAAGAACTGACAAAGGCAAAATATATGGACTAGATACCCCTTACTCTTTTCAAAGTGCAATAGAGTCTCCAAGAATCCCAACCTGTTGGGGCTCCTTCTCTGAAGGACAGTTCATATATTCTCTTCTACATGACTTCCAGATCAACTTGGCTCATCTTACAAGACAAGTTAAGTTTAACCCTACCACTCCTCTGAAAGGTCATTATATTCATGGTCTCACATGTAAACCTCAGCTCTGAGAAGATGCCAACACTAGCAGTGGAGGGTCTAACAATGAATCTGGCCTCAGCCTCTGTCTGCCCATAAGGCTGTGCGAAATTTCACTGACTGTTTCATTTTGACACTTTTGACCAATTTTGAGGTTGAAACAGTGAAACTGGAATGAAATAAAGGCTGTTGAAATAGCCTCAAAACAAAACAAGGCTGGTCGAAATGTTTCAAAAGTCGAAACATTTCGACCATAGGCTGGGGATGGGAAGTCAGTCCAGCTGGGCGACTTCCCAGCCCCAGTGCAAGATCCAGTAGGGGGCAGTGAGGCAGCCCAGCTGGGCTGCTTTCCTGTCCCCCATGCTAGATCGCACCGGGGGCTGGAGACAGCCCAGCTGGGCTGCTACCTGGTCCCCCATGCTAGATAATGCTGGGCTGCCTCCTGCCCAGGGTGTGATCTAGTGTGGGAAAGCATCTCAGCTGGGCTGCCTCCAGCCTTAGCACAATCTAGCGCGGGGAACCAGAAAGCAGACCAGCTGGGCTGACACCCCATCTCCAGCAAAATGTCAAAATAGCGTTGAAACAGCCTTTCTGTTTCAACAGAATGAAACAGAACAGCTGTTTCGACTCTAAATGAAATTCGATACGAAACACTGTCCTGTGGAACCATTGAAACTCAAGGCAAAACGTAACAGTGCTGTTTCGCACAGCCCTACTGCCCATCTCCAGTCTAGTCTCTGTCCTGCATTTGGATGCAATGATTGTGGACAGACCAGGAACTCATCCATCCCTGGATGCTCTCTGGCTTGTTTCAAAGCCAGCTTGTAGGAGACCTTCACAGGGTCCTTTCCTAGACCCGAGTGTCTGAGAACCTCATGGTGTTTTAACTGTAATAGTCATTAATAGAAATGTTTCAAAAGTCGAAACATTCCGCCCATAGGCTGGGGATGGGAAGTCAGTCCAGCTGGGCGACTTCCCAGCCCCAGTGCAAGATCCAGTAGGGGGCAGTGAGGCAGCCCAGCTGGGCTGCTTTCCTGTCCCCCATGCTAGATCGCACCGGGGGCTGGAGACAGCCCAGCTGGGCTGCTACCTGGTCCCCCATGCTAGATAATGCTGGGCTGCCTCCTGCCCAGGGTGTGATCTAGTGTGGGAAAGCATCTCAGCTGGGCTGCCTCCAGCCTTAGCACAATCTAGCGCGGGGAACCAGAAAGCAGACCAGCTGGGCTGACACCCCATCTCCAGCAAAATGTCAAAATAGCGTTGAAACAGCCTTTCTGTTTCAACAGAATGAAACAGAACAGCTGTTTCGACTCTAAATGAAATTCGATACGAAACACTGTCCTGTGGAACCATTGAAACTCAAGGCAAAACGTAACAGTGCTGTTTCGCACAGCCCTACTGCCCATCTCCAGTCTAGTCTCTGTCCTGCATTTGGATGCAATGATTGTGGACAGACCAGGAACTCATCCATCCCTGGATGCTCTCTGGCTTGTTTCAAAGCCAGCTTGTAGGAGACCTTCACAGGGTCCTTTCCTAGACCCGAGTGTCTGAGAACCTCATGGTGTTTTAACTGTAATAGTCATTAATGAGCTGACAGTGAGCATCCTTGTTCTCCCAATGCTGGACTCAGAGGTAGAAGCGCCAGTGCGGGAGGGCAGGTCAGTCCAGTAGTGGAAAGAAGCAGGGTGACTGGGGCACTTGCCTTGGGCACCGACTTGGTGAGATGCACAAAAGTAGCAGCAGCTGCTCTAGCAAACTGGCTGCTGCTGTGTGCCAGCAGTGCAGCTGTTAGCTGCTGCTCCCCTTATGCCCCTGGGTTGGTCTGAAGCCTGTCTGGCTATGGAGTTGATCTTCTTGGTGAACTAGAGCTGACATTGGAGCTGTAATTGAATTAACTCTGTTCAGGAGCAGCTGCTGGCTCGACATGGCTTGTCTCATCTCTGCCATACTCATCCCAGCCATGCCTCATCAATGAAAGTGCCAGGGACTGCCCTTCTGTTCCTCTTCCATCACTGGGCACACGGCACTTTAATGAAAAAGACACCCCCAGTGGAGGTCTGACCCACTGTGCCACCTGAACCCACCTGAGGGTGCAACTGTCAGTGGCATCCCAGTGCCTCGCTGCAGGGGAGGCCAACAGGGATCTACAAGCTTTGTCCCTTCAACATGTACCAAAATCATTTTTCAAGGCTCCAAAGCCCCAGAGCCATGGCCACCTTGAGCACTCATGGCAGCACCAGGCAGCACCCCTTGGTATGGCCTTCCTGGATTTGGATGGTGTCACTAGGCACTGCACCAGATAGCTGGTCTGATTGGCACTGATAGCCACAGCATGCAGTTAGAAGCCTGGGTGAGGGACCTCCCTTCCCACCCTGTCCTTCTCCTTCCCAGGGGAATCCCATAGAGTCTGCACTGTCCCTCTCTATTGAACCAAGCTCTGCAGAGAGGAAGCAGGGGTCAAGAACAGAAAGGCACCAACGTGTTCTCCATTGCTCCAAGCGATAGAGCCTGGCCTGCCCTTGCCAGTGCCAGGGGCTCCCTTGCTTCTCCCCTTGCTGCTCCTACATCCCCTTACTTCCTCCGGATTGCCAGCTCCTCCTCTCGCGTGGCTGCACTCTGCAGACCCAGGCTACTCCTCCTGCCCACACTGCATCTGTCTTATGTTGGGAGGCTTGTGGGGGAGCACACTATCAATCAGTCCCTGTCAAAGCTTTTGTCTGCGGTACAGGCCTCCAGTCTAGCTTGACAGGATGACTGTTTTGCCAGTGCCCCATCACGCGGGCTCCTGGCTGCAGTCCTGCAGAGCCCGGTGAAGTACCAGCAGTCACAGTGGGGAGAAAATCCATCACCAGACAGACCCATGGGGTCTCCTCCCTGCTCCCCTCCCTTCAGGAAGCCCAGCCGGGCCCTTGCAAATCCCTCCCGCCGTGGGAAGTTTCTGGCAAAGGGAAGCAGAGCAATCAGAGGATTAGTAGCCTGTTGATTTAAATGACTTATTACAGGAGCTTAATTCTATTTTGACAGATGAAAGTAAGTCAATTACAGCTGGAAATAGCTCAAGGTTTGGGTTATTTTCTTCCCCCCTCCTGTGTTTCAAGGGATCACTTCCCTCCCACTCTTTACCTGAAAGCAAGTCACAAGCCAGCTAGTCCTTCAGTGCCTCAACAACCCTCCAATGCAGCTGCCTCACCAGGAGAAAGCAGGAGTGATTTTAAGCCCAGTTGTAGCCACACCTGTGGTAGCTCTGGACAGCAGGACCAGGATATATCTGAACAGGGGGAAAAGGCTCTTTGCTTCGCTCTGGGAAGGCTGCCGCCTGTTCAAGTGGCCTTGTGAAGTCACACACCTGGTGTGATCTCTCATTAATTGATCCCTGGTTCTGTCCTGATAAAAACTAGCCCCTTTCTGTTACCAGAGGTTGCTCTGAGGGCACCCTTGGCACTGAGAGTTATGTCCCAGGGACAGACTAGGGTTATAGACAGCTCCAATCAGATATGAGAGAACAGAAAACCACTAGCTTGGGAAGCAGGGAAGGAAGAAGGGCGAGGTGAGGAAGACTCACAAAGCAGGATCAAGGCAGGGGTGTGAAGTGGGTAGGGGGAAAGGGCAGGTGCAAGGGTCTTGCCAGGCAGGGGCTGCAGCTGTGCCAGCTTCAGAGCATGAACCTTATATCCTCTCTGTCTATGCAGAGTGACCAGGGGTCAGGCAAGCACTTGTGCCATGGATACCCCCATTCTCACCCTCTGCTGCATGAGAAAGCATCACCCTGGCACTAAGTTTCCCTAGCAGCTCACCCACTACTCACCTGACCCAGATTACACCCAAGATGCATGGCCAATTCTCACTTTTCCAGGCTTTAGTGACACAGAGGCCACATCTACATCACTGGGTCAGAGTGCCCACCTCCACTATTGAAGGGCTAAGACCTGCCAACCCACATTGCTCAACCCAGGGAATGAGGCAATGAGAGTACCCTGGCGATACCCCAAGACACTGCTCTTGAGCATGATGGAAACCTAGGTCTTGAGCCCCCGGACTCCCTTGCTGCCTCATTTCCAGGGTCAACACAAGGAGCAAGCGTGGATGAGTGGGGTCAGTAGTGAACCTGAGCTCTCCAGCCACAGCGTAGAAACTTTCAAGTGACATCTGCTCCTCTATTCCTTCCATCCTAGCACAGCTGTCTCTGGCCATGTCTGCCCTATGAAGACTGCTGTTGCCAAGACTAAGACAACCCCCTGGTGTCAGACACTGTCTGACAACAGAAGGAAATCTGTTGCAGCTGGAGTCACACCATTTCCCCAAAATAATGGATGCTCCACTGGGGGCTTTGCTGACATATTTGTATGGGCCACACATTGTGATCTTTTCATACTGGCAGAACTTGACATTTCTGTCCTGTCAAAAGGTCACCACCCAGACCCATGCCCACAGGACTGTCCTGAATTTCATAGCTGTGCCCATGTCTTCCAAGCCCAGCTGGCAGGCTGGTTAGAAGTCCTCAGCATTACTGCAATGTGATGATCTTACATCTATGTGTAATGATGGCTTAGTGCATGATAAGACCATCATGTTTTATGGGAGGTCCCTTACAAAAGGGAAATGTGGCTTACATCCTTTGAGCCTGTAATCCCAGGAGGCTTAAAGGAGGAACCCTCAGTGCTATGTCACCAGATACCAGGGCTAGACATCCTTCCTGCCATGAGACCCACAGGAGACCTTATCACAGAAGCGTGGCCCCCACATGCAGCATAAACCCTTTTATTACAGGCAGGCCACCAGTGCTTCTAGGGGGAGGGACATATACAAAAATAAGAGGGAAATAAAACAGGAGAAAGAATCTGCATTGTCAACACTGAAGAAAAGAACTGGATTCAGAGCCCCAAAGTCTTTCTGTTCACAGGGAAGGCACAACAGAGGCTCCTCTCACAGGAGCCCACCCTGACTCAGCCACAGGCAGGGGAAGAGAAAGGTAGTGGCCATCAAACTCTGTGTCTGTCATTTAAGAACAGCAGCAAAGTTGCCTGTCACGCTGATGAGCTTTGCATATGCCCTAACACATGGGTTTTAAACTACAGAAGAGATTTCCTTCGGACCACTACCAAATAGGCATCACGTGGTCACAACTTTCCATCCTCACAGATCTGGGTGACTTGAGAGGACCTATAACTCATCTCCAGTCTGCACATCCAGCCTACTCCCAGAGGGCTGTGGCTGTGACCTTGGCACAACATCGAAGGAGTGACAACCTTAATCACTAGCTAAGTCAACTGAAGAACAGATTAATTACAGGAAGACCATGACTACGCCACACAACTGGCATGGAAGTTACACAGGTCTGAAATCCAGCCAACAAAGTAATGATGGTCTACAGAACTGGGAAAACTGGGGGCAAGGTTTGCTTTCAGGGCTAGAAATGCTTCTGATCATGGGACCAAGGTAGGAGACCCCAGTTTTCAAGTGATAGAAAGCAAAGGACTACCCACTGCAAAGACCTTTCTTGTGGTCTGAAGAGTCTTCAGGTCCCCTTCGCCCAAAGCACTGCTCTCTTGCTCTAGTGGTTCATGAGACACTGGCTACTAGGATGCCCATGAGTGTACCCCACAGCAGCAAACCGAGCATAGAAGAGACCCAAACACAAGTTCCTAAAGCCCTGCTTCCTTGGGGGGGG
>NW_005842261.1:491031-500350 GCF_000455745.1 Alligator sinensis | reverse complement strand
CCCTAAGGCCGTGGTCCGGGGGGGGGGGGGGGTCAGGGGGGAAGCAATCCCTTTGGCCCATTGAAGGCAGGAGCTCTCACCCTCTGACGGCATGCAGCAGGCGCAGCGAAGGGTAGGCAGTGCGGACGTCGATGTGGTGTTTCAGAATGAGCTCGTTGACCCACTCCACGCGCTCCTTGCCCCCCTTGGCCATGAATGCTGGGATCCAGAGGATGCTGCCATTGAGGCTTTGCAGGCGCTGCAGCAGCTTCTCTCTCCACGTGTCATTCACCAGGTCCTCGAAGGCACGCTGGATGACTGAAGGATTCATGGTCACCAGGTCTGTCTTCAGTCCCACATCCTGGGCATACTCCTGGACAGGAGCCAGGTTACACCTGCAAGTGGATACACTAGGTAGACCTTTATAGTGCTTGTGAAGGAAGGGGAGTGGCAAATGATAGGTGAGCTTGTCAGTGAGTGTGAGGGCTGGTAAAAAGTGCTGGGCTGCCAGTCCTGGCTCTGCTTAGCTACAGGACACCTGCTTCCCCACAGCCCTCTGCTGATGTGCTGCAATCGGGACCCCCTGGAAGGTGGCTCAGCCTCCGGGGCTCGTTCACTTTTTGACCTCTCTGCAGATTTCTATGAATCAGCACAGGAAGGCAGAGGGGTTGGATGGACCATGCAGTATGATGGGGTGTTTGATTCCTGGCTCTGTCACTGACTCACTCTGTGACCTTGGGCAAGTTACTTGGATAGTGTCCCCTGCCTTCTGATGCCATCCCAGGGCTGCTATGAGGAGTTGTGAACATTTCTCAACTGCAGCATATCAGTGCTGTAAAGAAGGCTCTGACCTATTGACAATGTCTGTTGATTGATCTACCCAAAATGCCTTTCAACCACTACTGCCACTGATACTGTGAAGACAGACGCTCTGCACCTATTACCAGTCCCCTGGACACTGATCTATCTGGAGCCTAGTAGGGAAATGACCTGTACGTGCCTATCCAATGGCTCTTGGGTACCTTTCATTTGTTGTTCGTGTGTCTTAAAACTTCATTTATGAAGTACACATTCAGCATCTTGCTTTGGTACACCCCATCAGCTTCCTGCTCCTCTAAGGCATGGACAGATACACAGTTACACCATTTTTAAAGGTGGGGGGGAGGGTCTTACTGCTTCAGACCCTGCACCAGCTGATCCAGTGTAATTATTTTGTCTATCCACTACCACCCCAGAGTAAATGAACCTCCCCCTGGAATGGAACAGGAGGTACATTATGGGGGTTTAGCTTCACTTCCTGTGGATTAGGAGAAAACAGACAGTGCCACCACAGTGGATTCTGCTGAATCGTGGCCAGTCCCCTCTTTTAACAACAGCAGTGCGGCAATAGTTTTGTCTGTACAAACCTTAGAGCCGTGGTCCTCAACTCTTTTTGATCCGGCAGCCCACACCGATCCACATAATCCATATATAGCTGTGCAGCAGCTTCAGTGCAGTGTTATGTCAGTGGACGGCAGCACCATGCAGTTATGTGGGCTAGCCCTGGTGTGCTCTCTCCCTTAGTTGTTAATGTAATGCATGCTAGTGTAGAGCTCTCCTGCAATAAGGCAGCCCTGTCGCTTCTCGTTCAGGAAGCGGTATGTGCAGGGCAGCACAGACTCCCAGCACAATGCTGCGGAGTCAGCTAACTGCCCTCCTTCCCCCCGTATCAGACGGTGAGTGCCACACTGGGTCAGACTAATGGTCCGTCTAGTCCAGTATTTCAGGGCAGGGGTAGAAGCTTTAGAGGGAGAGCATTGAACCAGATATAGCTAGCATGATCTATCCTCTATTCATTACCCCCCACATCTGCCATTGTTGGTTTAGAGATGCCACAGGAAACAGCGCCAGCCCTTCTGTTCAAGAGCTATTAATAGATCTATCATCCAGGATCTATCATCCCCCTCTCTGGCCTCCCCACAGCACCTCCATGGTCACTAGTGGGCTGAGGATCACCATCCCAGAGCGCACAGTGCTGAGATGTTATAAAGCATTTACATCAAAGATCCTGCTTTAATATAGAAAGACCACTATGGGTACAGGAAATTCAAGAAAAAGCATGTGTTCATGCATGTACGTGGAGGCTGTTCAGCGTACCTGCGTGCAGAGTCAAGCATGTCTGAGCCTGTATGCATATGCACTTGTGTGTGTGGACAAACACAACTGCACAAACTGTGCATGCACATTCACATACCTGGGTGAATGGATCAATGTATACATAGACATCTGTTTATGCATGTCCTAACACGTGTGTGTGTGTATCTGCTGGCACATTTGTCTCTGTGTGCATGCCCATAAATACCTCAGGGTGTGTATTTTTGTTGCAAGCATGGGTTTGTACAGACATACATCTCCCATGTGCGCTGTGCAGAAAGGACCTGGTAACATCTCTGTCACTATGGCAGGTATGAACTACAGCAGTGCTTCCAGCATAGGGAAACCCTCACTAGAGCAAAGGTCTGATGTACATTCTGAATATCAAAAGGTAGGAGGAGAAGACAGTACACCCCTAACCTCCCTCACTGCTCTGTGCACTCCAGGTGAGCTGGGAAGTGCACAAGAAACTGGCAAGCTAGCATGAGGACAAGTGTCTGCTGGGAGTGGCAAACAGCTAGTAACATAGCCTTAGGAAAGCTGCGGTGGCTGTAGGTCAGTGTAGACCAAGGCTGGAGTCTTGTAGCACAAACTCCCCTGCCAGAGCTGACTCCAATTGAGAACACGGCGTGCCGTGCATAAGTACAAGTGCATCCACGTGGAGCTGCTGCTCTGCGATACCTTCAGCTAACCACTCTGGAAAACTGACTGTGCTGTAGTGTGCAGGGAGCTGCTATAATTGGAAGGGCTAGAAACATCCGATGAGAGCCAGAAACGACAACTGCGACACCCGCAGCCCTTCATTCTAGCCCTGCTAGAGTAATGCTATCGAGTCCCTTCCTCTCCTGGTGACTCCCTGCTGCACAGCAGCCCCTGTGGCACCAGCAACGGTAATGATATTAGCAGAAGGTGGATGCTAGGACTATCAATGCTTGTGGCCTCCCCAGGGCTGGGCCATTTGGGAACAGCGGCCTGCAGCCATCTCTCTCTGCATTTTAATTGGTGTCTCCTGTCAGAAGATGCACACAGACGCACGCTGAGGAATTCTCCCACTTGCTCCTTCCTTGAACATGCCTTTCATTCTCTCTGTCCAGGACTCCAGCTTATATATCACAGCAGGAGTCTAGGGACTGAGGTTCTGAAGCGATGAGATACGTTTGCCGCATGCTGGAAACAGAACCAACCCTTTCCCTGTTGGTTCCGGCTCTTTCCACAGACAGCATTCAAGTCACGCTTGGTTGTCCTATTTATTTGTTTTGACCGAGTGACAGATGATTTTACTGACCCAGCTCATACCCTGGTGCTGGCAGACTGGAGCGTGAGCAGCTGATGGATACCCACAGGAAATTAGGAGGATGCTAGGCTACTGGCATCACACTGAAAAACATAGGGTGCCTTGGCTCTGCTGACTGCTTGTGTTTCGATAGCACCTTTCAGCTTCAGGGTCTTCCTGCACCTGTTGAACACTGATGGATTGGATCCTCACCGTGCCTCCCATATCAATATCATATCATATTGGATATGCATCTAGCTGGGATCATCTAGACCCAGCCCTCTTTCCTTCTTATGCAGGGGGTCGGACTCGATGATCTATTGAGGTCCCTTCCGACCCTAACATCTATGAATCATCTATGAATCTATGAATCAAGGCCTCTCACCATCTCCTCTTATGGAGAATGGCACCGCGGCATAGACTGCTGATGCGATTTCTTTAAGAACTCTTCCCTCCTCCAAGAGACAGCACCAAGGAGTCCTGACTGCCAGACCCTTACTTTAGTCACAACACTGCTTACTCAAATAAAGGAGCTCAAATCCAAAGACCTGGCAGTCTCTGAGCCCAGAAACAGCCCTAGCAGGGCCTAGCTACACTAGAAGCAGCTCACCAGTCTAGTGGGACAGTTATCCATGCCCAGTCTCCCAGTGGAGATACACCTTACACTGGCAGAAAAGTGATCTTGCTGCTACAGCCTATATGCTTTCCCCAGTGTAACTGCATCTACATTAGACCTCTGAAACAATGGAGAAACGCTGCAAAAAGCTGTTCCCTGACCCAACACTGCTGTCTTTGCACATGTTTCTAATGTAAATGTGGACTTGGGATCTCTTCAGTGGCCCCAACCCTTGCTGTGACCGTGCCAGTCTTTGTGCTCTGAATAGGCTTTGCTCCGTTTCAAGCCACGGAGCGAGCTACCCAGGGAATGTTCCCTCCAAACTCGATCCCCGTCTGACAGTCAGGAAGGCTGGATTGGATGTGTTGTCCAGAGGGCAGAGGTGGTGTTATCTTCATTCCCATGTCACACGTAGAATCGCTTTGTAAGCCACTGACAGATTGGGCTGTCTCAGTAATAGACTGGCCAGAAAGCAAACATCGGCACAGGCACAAATCATCCGCAGACTTGTCACAGCTCCTCAGCCACTACAACTGTATGGGCCGTAAGGATCAAACAGTGGGCATCTTCCTTTTTTCTGCTGGCTCCCTAAAGCATGCTGCTGGCAATTATTGCACTTGTGTGAAGAAAGTGTGCGGGGGGAAGTGTGTTTGTGTAAGGACAGAGTGTGTGTGTGGATACTTGTGTACATGTGACTGTAGGGGTAGAAGAGTGTGTATTTGGGTGTGATGCAGGTGTACATATGACAGGATTAGATTAGGGTGTTGTGGGGGTGTAACGGCAGCACCGTACCTAGACTCCTGGAGGTCCCAGGCGAACTTTTAGTATCAGGCCCCGCTTCACCAGAGATAATGATAATAATAATTGGACAATGGAAAAAAATTACCATTTTCGGGCCCCCTTTCTGTCCGGGCCCAAGGCGGCCACCCGGTTCACCCATGCCTTGCATATAGGCACCAGCAGGGAAAAGAGGTTGTATACAAACTATGTACGTTTCCGTGCGTGTGTACAGGAGAGTCTTTATATGCATGCAGTGGGTGGTGCGTGTGCCACTGGGGTATTTCTATACTTCCTTGTCAAGTTGTGAAGTGGTGTAGTGTGCTTGAGAAAGTGAGTGGTAGGGTGTGAAAAGGATGCAGAGTTGTAGGAGTGTATGAAGTAAAGAGTGCATTGGGCTGTGGGTGGTGTGTGTGTGTGTACTGGGTTCATCTGCAGGGGCTGGGGATACAAGTGTATGGTAGGATGTGAACAATGTGGGCGTGAGAAGTTGCTGTGTGTGACTGTAGAAGCGTGGGTATGTGTGAGGATTATAATGGGTGGGAGCTTGGGATAAGAGGGATGCTTGTATGGATGAAGCATGTGTGTGTGTGTGTGCGTGTGCACATGTGTGTGTGCAAACTGCAGTTGGAGAATGCAATGTGGAAGCTGGAATAGGAGAGAAGCATGGGGTGGAAGATTTTGGACCCCACCTGTTCATGTTCCCTCTCAGCATCCCACGCTCTGTCCCTGCATAAGACAGGATTTGGGGCTAGACTGACTTACAGTTTGACCCAGGAAATCAGGCCTACCTTATTACAAAGCTGTGTGCATCAATCTCCCTCCCACAGCCGCTGTTTAGCAGGATCCCCGAGTTGCCCACGATGGCACAGGTCCGGAAGTGCTTGCCCTTCAGGGGAGAAGTCCGTGGCAGCAGCTCGTAGAGGTTCTGGGAGACATTCATGGTGCTGTCTCTGTCAAAGACATAGTGAATCACATCCCCAGGCTTCAGGGTCCCCTTCAGCACCGAGATGTCCTTCTCTGCATCGAGGAACTTCAAGATGTGCTTCCTGGAGAAAGGAAAGAAAACAGACAGCTCATGTCAGCGGTAGGGATGGCTCATTACGTGACCTATGACAGCTAAACACCCCCTGCCTGTCCAAGCTCCACAACCTAGCTGCTGATGGGCCATGCTCACTGCTGAGTGATGACCTTCAGGAGATGCTCAAATGGCTGAAAGCTGAAACCCCCTGCGTGAAAATGAAAGCAATTGCAGTGCACGCTGTTCAAGGCCTCCCCATCTGATTGTACGCATCTTCCCCCTGCCTGCCCACCCTCTGGAGACAGCCCTCAGTAAACCCCTCATCGCTGCTCTACTCTCAGCCAGTAAAGGTCACAGCATAAGGCAAGACATTTCCCATCTTTTGTGTGTGACTCGACATCACAGATCCACAGCATGCCCCGGTCCCTGCATGGCATGGAAAAATGGAAGCTCAAGCGTGTCTCACTTTGTTAGTGTGAGGCCAGCTGGTTGAGCTGGGAATTCATTTCCAAGTGATTGCTTACAGATATGAAGTCTAGCTCAGCAGGAGATAAACATTTTATTTCTTTCTTGACTTCTTTAGATGATATACAGAGGCAATTTGCCAGCTTGCACTGGAGAGGACCAAATCTGTCTCTTGTCCTATAGGTAATTACCAGTACCTGATCTTCAAAGAGAGTGTCTGGTTGTGTCTCCATTTGGATGAGGCTGGTTTAATGTTGTGCTTAATGCTTTCATTACTTCTGTCAACAACAGCTGGAGACGAAGAACCATTTATTACTACTTCAGCTCTAGAGAAGAAAGACAGAGAGAGGGAGAGACATGATCAGTTAGCATCCCGATGGCATCTCTAATCACTTGGCTTCTGCTGTGGCGGCTGGGATTCAAACTTCTTTAGAAAAGCAAAACTGTCGTTATTGCCTAACCAGGGGAGGAAAGTTGATGCCTTTATT
Source organism: Alligator sinensis (assembly GCF_000455745.1). Lineage (NCBI taxonomy): Eukaryota > Metazoa > Chordata > Crocodylia > Alligatoridae > Alligator > Alligator sinensis. The sequence continues at coordinate 493,598 of NW_005842261.1, read as the reverse complement.
TCTTTGCCCTCTCTCCCAGACATACATTTATACACAAGTATACAAAGCACAGACACAGACACTCATCCGTGTACACAAGTACACAGATTTGCACACATGCAGGTGCTCACAAACCAAATGAGCAGATTCTCCTAGGAGCTCACACAGACTGGCTCAGGGATTCTGCCTGCAGACAGCATGCGCAGACACAACCAGCTACGCATGCAGAGGCATAACAGCCTCCCAAATGACAACCCAAATCCACCTGTCAAACTCCCCGAGTGGGTTAAAGCCTCATCAGAAACCCGTGACCTTTACTTCACTCCAAAGCAAGAAATGAATTTAGCTGAGATCCTGGACACTGCAAGCAGGATTTGGTACCACTTATAAAAGCCCTGTTATGAAAAGCAGGGGGCGAGCACTTTGATAATATGTGTTTCTTGCTGCAGAGAACACAGGGATTTCATTGCATCCACTGCCTGTTACTGCCCCAGACAAGGAAATGACTGATCCAGGAGTATCAAGGAGCAGTCCAGTGTCCTGGTATTGCAGCTCTGATGATGCTCATTGGGAAACCCTGGAAGCAAACAAAGGTCCTAGCATTTCAGTGCCATTTACATCAAATGGCATACATTATGAGAGCTTCTGAATATTGTATTACAACAAGCCTCCCTCCAAAGAGAATAAGCGAGTGTCTCATCAAGAAGCAGGGCATGTGCATGCAGGCCAAAAAAAAAAAGCCTTCACACTTCAGAGAGCTCTGAAAAATTCACAGCCAGAGTATTTGCTACCAGTTAAGGGGAATGTCCCTCCTAAGTGCAAAAAGCCAATTTGGGCTGGAAGACAGTTTGCAAATAACTTGGTCTATCCAGAGCATGTGAACATCCAGCAGGGAGAACAGCTACTTAGGGGACATAACTAGGAGACAGAGGGTGCAATTAGAAAGGGATACTTAAGATTAAACCAAGCAAAGCTGTCCTGACAGACAGATGTGGCAGCTGGTGTTTCTGTGGCAGAACACCTTGGGCATGCACACAGATCTCACAGCGCGATCCTGTCCCTCCAGGGATGGCATGGCTCTGTACCTGTCCTGTTGACAGGCAACTGCTGGTGTGAGAGGCTGGCTTGCTTTCCATATAGGAAGACTGATGGAAGTCCCAGGCACAGCTGAGGATATTTTGGGTGCTGTCTACTTAATATTTAGCGAAGGAAGCTGATTGTATTTCTAAATCCCATTCGCTATTGTCTTGATGTGTGTAAATGCAAGCATCCAAGCAGCAGCTCCAGAGAATGCCAACAAAGCCTGACAGAAACCTCTCACCTGGCCACATAATCTGATGTCCTGTGAGACAAATACTCAAGATGTAAAAAAAAACCCACAAATGTAACTGGTTAAAGAAATCCTGACTGGTAATAACTGTGGCTTTTCTTGTGCACTTTATGCTTTTTTATTTTGCTTATGTGTTCCGGCATCATCACAGACTGATGTCATGGCATCACCAAATGATGTCACTAAGTACAACTGTGCAATTGTGTGTATACGATGGTGTGGTTATGATTGCCTGGAATGTGCTTGGAAATGTCACAATGTCATCGAATGAGACAGCGAGGCCACAGAACGACATGATGAATGACATTATGATGAAAGACGACGAGAGTCTGAACTCACAGAAAGACATCTTTTTCTTTTTAAACACCACAGTGGCAAACTGCAAAAGTGGCAACTCAGTGGACTTATCTTTCACAATAAGTAACTGTTCTTCTCATTCTCTTAATCACCACAACTTGCAGATCCATGGTTATTTGCAAATGATTATTGCATCGAGATAGAAGGGGAAACGATTAAAAAAATGCAAATCAGAAGTGAAAAGAAACAGATACATTTGCTAAATAAGGGCACTAGCCAGCAAAGAAGAGAAGCAGATTAATAGCTGCCTTACAGCAAAAACAAATGAACACAAAATCTAATTTACAAACCTATTAGATTTGCTATGTAAGCTGTTCACAGCTGATCTGATTGTACCTCTGCCTCCAGAATTCCTGCAAGACAAAGGAAATGCATTATTTATAAACCCAGCTCCTCTTGCCAGAGCATTGTTCAATAGTCAAGAGACCCCGGTCTGGAGAGATTCCGACTCGGCAGCCGCTACAACAGTTGCATTACGCCCCGTCCAAAACAGCAGTGTCCTGGCATCTGGCGGGGGGGTCTCTCATGCCCCTGATTAGTGTTGCCCCGCTGTGCCTAAGCCACTAGTGAAGACTGACCTCCTTGTATGAAGTCCAAAGAGTCTGATAAAAGCCATTTTCATTAACCATGTCAGAGCGGTCTCAGACTTCTAGTAACAGGTCTGATCCTCTTACCCAGGCAGGGGTGGGGAGCAAAGGTGGCTTTAAAACATCTTTATACTTCCCTCATTCTTGGGCTTGTTCAGCCCACACCACTACAGGCTGCTCTGCACTGACCAAGTTCAGAGACCAGGGCTACCTGTATGGCCTGCCAAACCACCCCTCCGCATCAGGACCATCATGAAGATGGTTACATTAAAAAACACTAGCACAAGTGTCCCATCTGCAGAGAGCTGACAGTG
>NW_005842261.1:478551-491000 GCF_000455745.1 Alligator sinensis | reverse complement strand
CCTGCTTGTGGCCAGTACATTCAAAGGGGCACCCAGGAATCAAGCACACAACTCCAACTGATGGGCAATAATTTAGTGCCCACCTGTACTGGAAAACCCAGTGTTCATTCTTTTATCTCTGGCATACTGTTTCCCATGCCCAGAGATGAGGATGATCACCAAAAGTACCAAACCCATACGAAAAAAAGAAAAAAAAGATTTTTCCCCCAGTAATGTTGAGACATTGCGAGACTTATTTTTCATGACAGTTTTTTGCTGGGGGTGGGTCTACACTGCCTTTGAAACAAACCCAGGGGCACAGCCTGGAAATAAGTCCTTCAGGCACCTGCTCTGTGCACAGGTGGTTCAGGGCGCTATGCCCAAGCCCTCTACACTGCCCAGTTCTTGGAAGTGGCTGGGACTTAGTGCTCAGCAGTGCTTCTGGGCGCACTCCAGAGGCAATTTGAACACAGCCTGAGCTTCTACAATCATACACAGAGAGCGGATACTTTGGCCCCAGAAGGGGAAGAAATGGAGAAGAAAAGACTGGACTTTTGTGGACGTCCAGAAAAGCATTCTGAGCCTGGAGCAAATGTTTGAGGGAGCTGGAAGTTTGTCCACCCCATTTAAACCCTGGGAGCACCTCTGTTGGGAAATGCTGCTTTGCAATGTGCCATGTTATACAGCCTCCTACCTCCCAAAGAGACCGTGTATTCTCAGGCTAAAACGATTCCTCCCATAACAGCTTCTTCGTGCCTTTGACAGTTTGGAGAATCAATGTGCTATTTCATTCCTTGGCGCATCCGGGGAATGGCAGAGCCACTTCATTCTGGAGCTTATTGGCATTTACTAAGCATCTGTTTTAATGGGGTGCACTGCAGGGTGCGGGAGCTGTCTAGATTAGTGTGCTATCCATGCATCTTTACAAACGCTTCTCCCTTGAAGGAGCCGTCCAGCCAGCATTTGCTTTCCCTTGCACTGACGGTAAGACAGATAGGAACTGGATTAAGGGCCGAGGGAAACACTGCTGCCTGAATAAGTGGTTGCCCACAATCTCTAGGCTACACAAGGAGACATTAGGAATTGGAGAAGGCCTATTCTCCCATCTGGTCCAGGCCGTATGGTTGGTCCCTACATACTACAGCATATTTTTAAAATCCAGATCATCTTTAAGGGGCACAAGTGACAGGGCTGACTGTGCCTCTCCCCTGGGCCACTACTGAATCCAAGCCCCAGCTAGGGGTTAAAGGGCCTATGCTAATAGATTAAACATAAAAACTGAAATCCAGATATGTGTGCTATCATTGGCAATCCCATGAACCTTTGTATGGTCCTGCTATTGCTGTAAACAGCACTGTGCTGGGGATATTGGCTTATCATACAGTCATCCCATGAGCTAAAGCCAGGGCAACTTTGCAATGTGAATGGGACCAAATGATACTTATGGGTATTCCTGGACAGTGCTAGTGTTTTACAACTAAGCAGCTTCTTACCCCCCTTGGTTAAACCATAACTCCTTCCCTTTGATCATGCCAGGCCAACAGGTGCTTTAACGAGGGCTGGCTGGAAATTGTCACAGAGTGCATTTTCTGTTGAAATAATTGTCAGAGTCAAACGGTTCCACAGGAATGTGTCAATTTAGATAAGATTCTGGCAGGAAGGAGGCAGGTTTCAAACCTCCTTGGCAACGTGCTCTGCCAAGGTGCCAAGCCCCCAGCAATGAATCCAAGGCCCAGCCAGGAGTTTCAGGGGCCTGCGCTGCTGGATAAGATGTAAAACTGAAGTCCAGATGCATTTGCTGGGCATGTCTACACATGCAAATGCTGTGGGCTGGCTTTGCTCTAGAGTAAATTATTCTAGAGCAAACCCACCCCAGGCAGGCATCTACACATGCAAGGATTTGGGAGCAGATATGCTGTTCCTGGCAGCATGTCTGCTCCCGCCCCCCTGCAGCAACCAGGCTCCCCGCAAGGTGCTAGGCCAGGGGGTGACAGCTGTCTGCTGGCAGGGACTAGGAGCTTGCTCCCTGTCCCCGGGAGCTGCCTGCTGCTGGAGCGGGCTCTGGGGATGAAGCCCGAGCAGGGACAATGTCCCTCTGCCGCGGCAGCAGGGAGCTCTGGGCCACGGCTCCCTGATCAGAGGCAAGGGGCTTGGAAAGAGCTACAGGGGAGGGGCAGGTCTCAGCCCCCTGCCCCAACCCACCGGTGGGGCAGCTAACAGTGAGATCCCAGCTGGGCACCCGGTAGCAATTTAACTGCAGAGTAGAGGAAATTACTGTGCAGTAAGGATCATCACATGTAAACAGTGATGCTTACTATGCAGTAATTAGCTCTACTGCATAGTACAGTGTCTGGTGTAGATGCGCCTGCTGTCTAGCAAGCCCCTGTCTCTGAGCCTCTAAGTAAAGACCTGCCAGTACTGTCAGTAGCACTGTGCCAGGGGCATCTGCTTGGGGCACAGCAGCCCCCTGACACAGCTAATGCTCAGATCAGCTTTTACAGGCATTTTTCTTTGCAGTCTCTGAGGGGTCCCCAAGTGCCCTTACTCACCTGGCAAATTCATGAAGAACTAGATCCCTCTGGGACTCAGGGCTCTCCAGGCCCCCTCATGCAACCAGTTCACCCCCTGGTCAGCATCAGGGTTGGTACAGATGACTAGCTTCTCAGGTTGCCTTTCTGGAGGGCAGGCAGGTGGTCTGTCCATCCCCCTGGCTGTCTGTTGAGCAGCTGGAGAACCAGGCAGCCACTCCAGAAATACCTGCCAAGCTGCTTTTTTCCCCGTTTTGCTACATCATGAGAAAGTTTCCCAAATCTTTCTGCACAGCAGAAAATCCCATTAGCGCTCAGCTCCAGCTTTACTCGCAGCGTCCTGTCCAGATACCAGTTAGGGTAATGACATTCAGCCCCCCTGAGTTCGCCTGCAGTTTTGATTGGATGTGGTATTTATCTGGTCCTTATCCTGATTGCAGCATTGCTGTGCACTCTGAAACAGCAATCAGAGCCCAGAGGCGATGGCGTTTCAGCAGTGGTTAGAGCACCAGCCTGACAGGCAGGCCTCCCGACTTCTATTCCTGGCTCTTGACTTGCTGGTCAGTTTTGGGTGAGTTTGCTCCATGCCTCGGCTGTGCTAACTGTAAGTTAGGAATAACAGAATCTAAGGGACAGAGACAGGTGTAATTCCGTAATAGTTTGTAAACTGCTTTGATGAAAGGTACCATTGAAGTATGAGCAGAATTACATATGCACTCACACATGCATGCATGCACACACGCATGCACGCTTCTTCGCTGCATCTCCAACAACAGCTGTGTCAAGCTGAGAAGATGCTGATTTGGTGAGAATGAGTCTATGGGGTCAGTGGAAGAAATGATACCTAAAGACAAAGCTGCATTCATTCAAGTGGGAATGCAAAATGCGCTCCATGGCAGATGATCACCCCGAGCTACTTGAGCGCAGCTCTACTTCCAACGCTTGCTGGTTAATGACCTGACATGAGAGTAACAGCAGGAGAAAAACAAACAAGGGCCCTGACTACAAAGATTTCTTGCTAGCTCCCTCCCCTCCCCCCCTGCACACACATGCCCAGACACATGCACATGTGCATGCCAGACTTTTCTTGGAAGTTCGTAACCTTGGGGACACATGAAATGCAGTGCTGATACATGAGCGCGTGCCATGGGAGCGCTGCAGGCACCGAACATCGGCAGTGGAACCGCACGGGTATCTTCCTGCTTCCCTCTCCAGCCTGAGGGCATCAGAAGTAGTTTGGGAGCCTCTCTGGACAGCAGAGAATTAGCAGGGCAACTCGAGACCTTATGTCCTCAGCTTGCTGGCATCTCAATTGGGGTCCTGGTGAAGCTGTTGCATTGCCACACAGACCCCAGATACCCAACCTAAGGACAGGTGCAAGGCTTGTCACAGTAACTGCTGCAGGCAGCCAGCTGGCACAGGGCACTCTGAGGGACTCTCTTCCACAACTTCTGCTGTACCTTTTCTTCCTCATGGTCCGGCTTTCCCAATATCTCCCCCTTTTCAGTGCACAGTTAAAGGCTGCATGCAGCACGGAGTCGCCAGCCCCACAGTATCTACCCTCCAAGCAAACCTACCGCTCAGACACGGTGGTCCTGACATAAGATTTTTCCAAGGAATATTGTATTATATATAATTAACAACACGGGCAGGGCAATATCTGTAGGTCACTCCACTTCACCAGCCTGCGAAGCAGACAAGACTAAGAGATGACAGACACTAATTAGGTGGAACCATCAGAAAAAGCCAGCCCATTTTATTTTACCTGATCTACACTTTTAAATCTCTCACCTCAGTAATCAAAGTCCAACCTCTGTGAAGGTTGCACAGACAGGCATTGATTTTTAAATGCCTTCCTAATGCAACTTGGCTGCTTGGACTATATTGTCTTAGTAATCTAGGTAAGTCTGTTTGATCCTATGGCCTCACAGCATATTAACTTGCTTCCCAATTTCATTCACATGGCTGAGTTCCTGCTTGGAAATGTTTTCCAGTGACCAAGTAGCATGTGTGTGGGATAGCTTTATATGATCCATATGTATTACAATGAGCTTTACTCTTACTTCGAGACAACTGAGCAGAATCTGTGCTATGGAAGGTATTAGGTAGGTCAAAAAGGTCTGCATACAAATGTAAAGTAATATTAATTCACATACAAGAGGATGGGGAGGAAAGATTTGCTTGTGGTTCAGATCCAGACTTTCTGGCTGGATGAAATATTTATTTGAAGATTTTTTTTTTCACAGATTGCCTGTGAACTGTCTTTTTTTCCCCCCTCAAATTTACTCATTTTCTGAACTACTTCACTCAAGAGTTTCTGGGAATAATTCTTGGCTTGCCTCTTATTCACAAGCTGTTCGCTGGGTGGTTTTGATATGCAAAATGCAAACTGCTTTGATTGGACAAGTGGGCCACATGGCATATTTGGATGAGTGTAACTCCAGAGGCAGTTTCTTGGTCCAAATTTGCAGGATCGCAAATTCCAAATGTGTTTCCCATGGACAAGCTACAAAATCCACTTAAAATTCACAGTTTCGCAGGCATCCCTGCCAATAAGCCTATTCACCAAAATATTCATAGGAAACAAACATATAAACACATACAAAAAGGCCAAAAAAAAGTCAAGCCAAAATGTCTGAAAAATTCAAACACACTTCAATATTTTGTTTTAGTCTTCTCCCATTTCTAGTGGCTCTGGATCTGCTAGGTATTTCCTAAATGACCTTGTGCCCCATAGTTTCTTCCCTCTGGAAAACAGAGTAAAAAAGGGCTACATAGCCCACCGAGGGAATTGTTAAACTGAATTTAAGCACTTTGAGAGCCACACAGGGAAGATGCTTAGCAGCACAATTATATCTGAGGATATCAAGTGATTAACAGACGCTAATTAAGTTTCACAACCCTCCTATGAGGTAGATATATTTTATTATCCTTGTTTTACGGGTGTGCCCAAAAAGGATGGTACCAGAGGCAGGAAGCGGCTGGCGGGAGCCAGCAGTGCTGATATATTAGCACACACCATGATCTGCTAAGGATGGGGATTAGCTTGGCAGGGCCTGAATATGCCTTGTGTTGAGATGAAAGTGCAATTCGGGGTGATGGAGGCCCAGTATAGAAGACAACAAGTCTGGGAAGACCTCTCTGGATGGAAAAGCACAAGCAACTGTGGGCATCCTGAAGCGGTTCCAGGCAAAGACCAAGAAGGAAGCTCAAGACCAGTAAATGTCATTGTGACCAAATGATTTTTTGGGAGATGAGCTAACAGCCCACTCGCAGAAAACAAGTATAGATAGATGCAGCTGGAAGTATACCCCCACCTCACCCCACCCCGCATATGGACACACAACATACTCCTGTGTCCTCACAGCCACTGACAACAGCATGCAATAAGCCTGACATCTGTTCACAGTGAGACGTGCATTTCAGAGACAGGTGCTAACTTCAACACTGCCCTGCTGCAAGATGGGTGCGAATGCACGGCCCAAGCTCACTTGATTTGCTGATGCTGACTGAAAAGAAGTGAAGTCGCAAGGCAAAACCGTGGGTGGGTCTTAGGTCTTTTCTACCTGCTTCTGCTGACATAAAACGCCTGCCACGGCTGAGTCTCTATAGCACACACGTATCGGTGTGCTCCACACGGCTTCACTGCTTCAGACAGTGACGTTCACACTAGGAAGACACCAACTGCTGAAGGGACGATGGTGACTTGCAAAGGCTTCCTGCTAGCTATGGAAGCCTTCTTTCACTTGGGCAAGCCGGGTGCAGCTAGGCTGGCAGAAAGAAAATCTCTATTGCAACAGAGGACCTCTGAATGTGAGCCCACTCCAAGCTCTGCTGGCAAATCACTCAAGCATAGGTGAGGCCTAAGGACTCACGGTTCCCAGGGATGCACAACCCCATGGCTATTGAGCTTGTGACACAACTCTCTGGGAGTCTGAGCTACAGAACTCAGATCAGATGTTTAAGCTTCTTTTCCCCCCTCCAATATTCAGTGCTTGGGCAATCTTTTTTGCAGAGGATCTTGACATTTTGGAAATGGCTTCCTTATAATTTGGAACAACTTCCCGGCCCTCATTTTCAGAGTTCTTGGAGAGGGAATGTCTCCTTTCTGCCCAGCTCCGGGAGCCCTGGCTCCAGTCTGCTTGGTGTGGTACCCTGGAGATGTAGGCCTTCAAAGCCTGCATTGCCAAAGGTGTGGGAGTTTGGGGGCTTTGGAGCCTGGATTCCCAAGGCTTCCAGTCCCCTGGCTCTCCATTAGCAGAGCAGAGCAGCTGCCAAGGAGCTGTAAACCTGTCAGTTCAAGCTGTTGAAGAACCAAGTGAGTGACCTGACTGGGAAACGGGCATACTTTCTGATGGAAACCTGCCATAGATCCCAGCAGATATTTGTCAGAATACAACCATCTCTGCAAAATGTTTTGCAGCCAATGATTTATTTTCTGTTTTTCTTGAGAAAATGGTTCACTGTTTTTGTTTTGTTTTTTGATGTGGGCCTTTACAGGAATCAATGGCATGGTTCAGTTCTGAACTGGAACATCTTGTCCATCCCAAAATGTCCAGCAGTGCCTTGGTCTAGGACAATGCTCAAGTGTAGCTCTGTCTGGTGAAGTCTCTGTGTCCAGCCAGCCTGGCTACAAGTGATTCAACTGGGGTTCAGTTTTGATTCAGCTGGGCTTCCACCTGAACCTGCGTCTCTGGCCTGAAACAGCTTGGTCTGTCCGAGCCTGTTCTCCATCTCAGCATATCGCACTTCAGCTCAACTAACTCAAGAGAAGCCAAGCAGCAGAATAACAGGGAGTGCTGTACATTAAGAGTGACTTGTATTGACAGGACGGTGGGAGATCCAGGACTGGACTAGCATGATATCAGAAGGGAGGTGAGGTACACCGGACTGGAATAGCAGCGGGTGTTGAAGGTCATGCTAGGGAAGGTGATTTGCAGAACAGCAGGTGGGGAAGTTGTTGAATGCCTGCCTGCAGTACGCTCCGTTTTCACCACTCATATTAGGCCAGCACTTCCCTAAGTACTAGGCTGACTCACAGCTTTGAAACAAAACCTGAGTCTGGAGAGAAGCAATGGGATCAGAGGCATGTTTTCGATCCACAAAGTCAGCTACTTAAAATGGAGCATGACATGACTTCCCTTCATGCCCTTTTTCCCAAAGCCCCAGATGCAGACATTTTTTTTTCTCAGCTGTGTCACATTTCACAACACACTGGAATGAGTCAGGACATTTGATATTTGCAGATTGTCCCCCATGATGTTTCAACCTTTGCCTTTGAGGTTTTTGCTGCAGAGTGTGAAAAAGACCACGGTTAGGACGAATAGTGGCCATTAGGCAGACTTGCCAACTCCTGGGAAGTGAGATTCCCTCTTTGGGGATTAATTCAGAGGCAGTTTTCAAAAGCGTTCCTCTGCTGGAATGAGGGATCTTGCGATGCGACTTGATGAGACATTTGAAATCTCACTTATAAATGTTTAAAATCACACTCGTTCACATTGTCAAAGCTTGGCAGCCTCGGTGTTAAAAACTTCCTCCATGTCAGAAGTTATAGTTAGAGCTCTGAGTTTTATTCTTCCTCAAGGTACAGCGCTGAATTCCAGGGATGCTGCCGACTGCCTGTGCAAACAGACCACGGATGTTTTATTTTACCTTAGGACGTGTCTAGAAGGCTTGGTAATAAAAATGCTCAATTCTGGACTATGCTATCACTCCCACCTATTGCTAGCATGGATGCAGATATGCTAGCACTACACCCAGGGTAGGAGAATGCCTTGACTTTCTCAGTGCAGACATGGCCAGACCTGCCTGAGATTGATGTCGGGGAAGTTAGTCGAGGTTACTCTGGTGTACATGGGAGTAGAATTTGGCCCTGAGTCTTGTGCCCCATCAAGAACAAGTGTTTGTCTCATCGCCAGTGTAACCTGAAGACACAGGAGCCATGACACTGAGTCTGCAGAAACCAGACCCCTATTCCTTAACAGAGAACGAGCTAATTACATCAAAATGCTGTCATGGCAAAATGTAAAAATAGAAGGATGGGGGTGGTCATCCAGAAGAAGGCAAAGGGAGGAGATCCTTACATGTCATATCAGAAAGTCAACACACTGGGACCCATTTTCATTCACGGAAATGAGAGCTATGCAACTCATGCTTTGTCCCTGCTTTGAACCAGTCAGAGGATGAGAAAGTGGTCCTTGATGCAACAAAGTTAACTTTTCTTATGGTTATCTTGTTCTCTCTCTCAATCTCACTTTTATCTGTCGCTGCTGAGCACTCATCACCTGGTGAGCTGGATGCCAGTTACTTAACTCTACAGCTCTTCCTAAAACTATCTGTCTATCCAACTCAGATAGATGGATAAAAGGGAGGCATCTCATGGACCTGTGAAGTGTCAGGTTTCAGATCCTCATACATCCAAACATAACACCAGTGAGGCTTGACTTAGTAACCATTATGACTCTTGTTTTAGCAATGTTTCAGGTAATGAGACAGCACACACCTTCATCTCACTGCATATACATGCACGCAGGTATAACATTAGTCTTTACTTGTTCCACCTCAGATTGTCTGACGCTGGCTTAGTCCTTCAACTGGTTACCTTTTCAAGTGAAGTAGCTATGCCTAAATTCTACTAATTCACTTATTAATTTATGGTTGGATTTGCATCAGTGAAGCACAGCAAAGGCAGATACCGAGTCACACAGGATTCAGAGAGTGGCATGAGCAGGTTTTGCATTTTAGTTTAATTTGGTGAAAAAAAATCATTTGCAACCCCCTCCACCCCAAAAGACCTGGGCACAATTCAGTGCTATTTATCCCACAAGGGTATCAAAGCAGGGAGAATCACTTCTGAGAGAGAACAGCAAACTAGATGGCCTGGAATAGCTCAGCAGAGCACCAGTGCTCCATGGCCTGCAGTGAGAGATTTCTGTGTAGAAGGGTTGTAACCAAAGTACTTTGCAATCAGGACATAGCACAAACCTTCAGGTCATCACAATTGACCTTAAATGCAGCTCCTTGTTCCATCTGCCTTAGCATCTCAAACAGGAAACCAAATCAAGGGGAAATCCTAAAGCAATGCTCAGGCTGAACTCAGAAGCTGAACAGATTCTGCAACTGGCCATGTTAGGGCTTGGCTGGACGCTTGGGGGGAGCTCAACTCTACTGCTGTACATTGAAAAGCTTAGTGGCAGATGCTGGCAGCAGCCACATTTGAGTAGCATAATATAAGGAGAAAGATGAGTAGCTGGATTTCAGGGTACCTAGGGCTTTAAAGCACAATAAGGAGTTAAACCATCCAGGGCAGATGTGGTTAGTCATCCTGGAAAGATGCTTCACTCTTACAGTGGATGGCTGCTGTGTCCTGAAGTTGCTACAGCTTCCAGGACCTCATCAAGGATGGCTTTCTGGCCCCACGGCCAGGAGGTATGGCTGGGAGTGGTGAGCTGCATGTCAGCAAAGAGAGGTCACAGTCTCCTTGAAGACTGCTTTCAGCTGGCGTTACTGGATGCGCTCATCGAGGAGCTGAGAGACTCATTGGGACCCCTGAGGCTTTGAGTCATATGAAGTCTGGCCAGGAATCCTCAGTATTACCATTCACTGGACAGAGTGGAGAGTTACGCTGTTTGGTCTAGCAGTGAAAATGAGATCTCCATACACGTTAAGTCTGACTCGCTAATAAGTGTCAAGTGCACATCAACATGGCTCACATGTTTCTTTGAGAAGAAGCCACCTGGTGACAGCAAGTTACAGGCTCCCTTTTTACTCATAATCAGGGCAGGAGAGATCTTGCCAGACACTGTATGAACATATAACAAAGAAAGGTTCCCTTTAGACTTAAAACACAGAGCCAGATTTTACTCTCGCTAGCTGGCAACATTTTTTCCACCAGTAGCAGAGTCCTGTTCCTTGTGTTACAGTGAGAGGCAGAGGGACAAGGCGATTGTATCCCATTCCCTATTCTCCTTCACCAGTTGTGGCAAATCAGAAAATGACCACAATTTTGCTATGCCTTTCCCCTTCCCTTACAAGGGAACCTGGCTGCTATTGTATCTGGACACAACGGACCCAACACAAAGGGAGTGGCAGAAAGGAAGATTCAAGCCGGATAAAAAGTTCCAGGCCTCGAACCAGGTGATTGAAAACAAGGTACTAATGGCATTGGGAATATCAGCACCTCACAAAAGCAAGTACCAGACGGAGACATGACTGCAGCTGCCTACCCTCTAAAGTTGTCCCGCTATAATGACCCTGGTATAGTCAAAGTGGTACAATCTCCAGTGCAGGCACAGCTATACTGTAAAAATCACAGCTCTCACTGACATAACAGAAAAGTGGGGGTAGACCAAGCTGAAAAGGGAGGAGGGTTGAAGGATTATAACCCAGCTCCTGAGGTCTGCTGTGGCTCTGTCTCCCTCTGCCACAGCTTGCTCCTGAATAGCCAGGGCAGCAAGAAGGACAACTTAAGAGTTAAACGAAACAACTCTCTGCCCCTGAAACATCTCAGACTCCCGCGACCACAGCCCTCTCTCTTCTTTGCACTCTCTCCTTACCTACAACACTGAAGACTTACTACCCTGAGAAACAGCACGGTTTTTTCTCGGTCCTCTTGTCAGTAACACCATACCTTTCACTTTGCTTTTAATCAACATTCCTTCTTCTTTTTTTAACCGGGTTGTTCAAGATTTCCAAATGTTCGTGGGTGAAACAAATATGTTCTCCCCTCTCCTGCTCATACAAGCCACCCTCTTCCAAGCAGGCTGTGCTGACCCAGCGTCCAACTCACAGGCTGGGGTGAGGGTGGGTGTGGGAGTGGGCAAAGCTGTTCTCCTGAAAATACTTTGAGGAGTATTTCTAAGCCAAGGGATGACAAGAAGTGAGCAGCGCCTGCCCTGAAACCTGGTCCCTTGGGATGCTGTGGCTGGCTCTTGACTTGCATTTCAACTCGCCAAGACAGCTGAGCAGGTGGTGGATTGATAACAGAGGATGGAGGCAAACCACCCTTCCTGAATTAGTGTGCGGGGGCATTTGAAAACCAGATCTCTAGCTTACAGCCGTCTTTGTGCGAGTAACTGTTCCCTTACAGACGCACTGAGAGCTCTCAGGAAACTTGGACCGTCTCTTTCTCTCCTCCTGTTGTGTACGCTCACAGCCGCTCTCTCTCGCCTTTTAAGTCACTGTTTGCCAAAGATGCTGGAGTCACAGAGGCCTGGAGACAGAAAGGCGCAGCAAAGGCAGTTTCCCTCCACTGCCCTCCCGCCCAACATGCCTTAGCCCTGAAAGATACTGCTGCTGGCTGCCGTTGGACTGTAACGGTGGCTCGGTAGCCCTTTCAGGGACTAAGGCACCTTTACCGACCACCACACAAACATGCAATGCAAGGAGGCCTCTGCCCCCGAGCGCTTCCAATCCGCGGACAACCGCCAGACCAACCTCCGACGTCTTTGCACGGATCCTAACGGGTGCAACCACGTCTCCGAAGCACTGGACCGGGAGCACCAAACTCACCGCAGCGTGACCGCACGGGAACGACGGTCCCTGGCAACCTGGAGCTGCCCGAGGCAGAGTCCTGCCACCAAGCCGGCGTCTCCGAGGCGCTCCCTTGACCTAGACCCAGACCCAGACGCCTCCTCCCACCCTCAGGTGCCACATGGACGCGTCCCCCGGCCGGCCCCACGAAGTGTGCTGGCACCCAAAAGCTCGCCAACAAGAATTTGCCCAACTATTGGAGTCGGTCGAATCAAAGACGGCGGATGTATGCCAGCTCCCTTCTGCCAGCCAGGGGACCCCGGGCATCCCCCGGCCAGTCCTCCCTCGCCCGGCGGGTCCTCGATGTCACCGATGCCGAGGGTCGCGAGGGACCCTGGAGAGCCACCTTGCTCGCCGCAGGGCAGGTGGCGCCGGGGCGGGCGCCGCACCGCGCCGCGCACAAAAGAGCCG
>NW_005842261.1:469980-478301 GCF_000455745.1 Alligator sinensis | reverse complement strand
CCTCCCCGCGCCGCCCTCCCTCGCGCCGCCCTCCCAAAGTTTGCCCGACGGAGCCCCCGGGCGCAGCACGCCGCCCCGGCCCTCTACGGGCAGGGCCCCCGCAGCCGCAGGCACCGAGACCCTCCGAGCAGAGCTGGCGCCGCGTCCCGTCCCGCTGTGGCACCCCCCTGTTCATCCGCAGAGACCCTCCGAGCAGAGCTGGCGCTGCGTCCAGTCCCGCTGTGGCCCTCTGCTCTCATCTGCAGACGCAAAGACCCTGAGAACTGAGCTCGCGCCTCGTCCCATCCTGCTGTGGCACCCCCCGTTCATCCGCAGAGACCCTCAGAGCAGGGCTTACACCGCATCCGGTCCCACCGTGGCACCCTGCACTCATCCGCAGATGCAAAGACCCTCGGAGCAGAGCTGGTGCCACATCCAGTCCCGCTGTGGCACCCTGCGTTCATCTGCAGAGACCCTCAGAGCAGAGCTGGCGCAGCGTCCAGTCCCACTGTGGCACCCCTCATGCATCTACGGACGCAAAGACCCTGAGAGGAGAGCTGGCGCCACATCTGGTCCTGCTGTGGCACCCCACTTATATCCACAGAGATCCTCGGAGCAGAGCTGGCTCTGTGTCCAGTCCTGCTGTGGCACCCCTCATACATCCACAGACACAAAGACCCCTGGAGCGGAGCTGGCGCCATGTCCAGTCCTGCCATGGCACCTCTCATACATTCACAGACACAAAGACCCTCGGAGCGGAGCTGGCGCCACGTCCGGTCCCTCCATGGCACCCCTCATACATCCACAGACACAAAGACCCTTGGAGCGGGGCTGGCACCGTGTCCCGTCCCACCGTGGCACCCTGCATTCATGCGCAGATGCAGAGACCCTTGGAGCAGAGCTGGCACCGTGTCTGGTCCTGCTGTGGCACCCCGCATTCATCTGCAGAGACTCTGAGAGCAGAGCTGACACCGCGTCCAGTCTCACCGTGGCACCCCTCATGCATCCACAGACACAGAGACTCTCAGGGCAGAGCTGGCACTGTGTCTAGTCCCGCTGTGGCACACCTCATGCATCCACAGCCACAAAGACCCTGAGAACAGAGCTGGCAGTGCGTCTAGTCCTGTCATGACCCCCCTTGTCCAGATGTCCCAGCAGGGTCGGCACCCACCCAGCAGCAGCGCCCGCAACAAAAAAATGACCAGTGCCTCAGCACCCGCCTAAGCATCACGCTGTCCCACAGGTGCTAATGCCACGCGGTGGCTTCTGTTGCTTTGTCCCCATGGTGGCAAAAGGCAGTGAAGATGCCGTGACGATAACTCATGTTTTATTAGAGTGGTAACGATACCTTTTCCCTGCTTGCATAATGCATGCGAGGCAGGGGATCCTTTGGGAGGAAGAGCTGCTGCTTAAATATGAAACGTACCATTCATTATTAAGCGCTTTAGTAGCAGGGACCAGCCTAATTTGAGGTGAGCGGGAATTATTTGCAAAGAGGGAGGCTGCTTTTGGAAACAGTCACAGCCCTCTCTCCTCCCCCCTCTCCGCTGGGGTTTCTCTGTTAATCTCACTCGAGTTACATCAGGGATGAATTCGGCCAGCTGTATTTTACAGTAAAGGCACACAATAGCTTTACTTCCTGGAGACCGCGATGCGTCTCTGTCACACTCATAGCCCCAATGACCTGCTGCTGTCTACAGCTATAATCTTAGATTTTATTCTGGAGAGCAATGGCTGCTAGGGTGAGAGCTGCAATTTCTTTCATAGCCTGGGTGTGCTGGTGTGCGAGAGAGGTGGGGGAGAGGGAAAGGGGGATGGGTTGGACCAGTGAGTTCCCCAGGAGATGCTATCCTAAGGGTCTCTGATTCCAGCCCCCTGCCATGGAGATAAAGTGCCAGCCATGCAGTGGGCTTAGCTGAGGCCAGGCTGGCTCCCTTTGCTCTAAAAGTTACTGGAGATGGGAGCAAAATATCTGGCAATATACTCCCCACCAAATTAGAGGGGGAAGCAGCAGATTTATAATGCAGAAGATATGAGAGACACAGATGTGTTCAGCGAGAGAGCAAGACACTAATTGCTTACATATTTAAAACAGCATCTTTAGCCTGAATGGGAGGCACCATTAAGCAAAACAAGGCTATTAACAGGCCAGTTGGACCACTGCCATTTCCTGCTTTATACACAGTTTTCACACCAGTGTAACAGAATTGGGGAGCAGGGTGTTTTACAAAGCTAGTTGTACCTGTACAATGCCTAGCAAAATTATGGGCGGACAGAAGCAAGTGGTGTAATTGCACCCTACCTAGGTGGGGGTTGTAATGCTTCTGCTAGAGCTGCACAGGTAAGGCGATGCGAATTTGGTGTGTAAGCAAAGACCTGTATGTATGTAATGGAGCTTTGCCTGAGCACTAGCTGCCCTATTAAATGATGAAGAGGGTCTGTTGTACCTGATGCACTTTCCTAAACTCCCGCAGGATTTGGGTTGTTGAAACGATCCATGTAAATAAGAGAAACACACAAATCACCACGCACATTTATAGGTAAAAAATACAGCCCCAGGACAGGGCAGTACAATTACACTATACAACAGTGTGTGGTATAAAGCATTTGTAATAGAGCACATTTAGGCCTCTGGGAGTAAAAATAGCCCCATCATTTACCCTCTGCATTAATCCAGATAAATTCTCATTTTTGTTCTGTTTTCAGTTTCCCTGGCTTCTCCCCCAGGGTAATTTGGAGCTCTAGAGGGAAGGGACAGCATAGCTAGCCTAAGGAATGGATGTGAGTAACAATGGGCTTGGAGGGGGACCCCTGTCAGCATGACGGCTACCTCCTGAGGTTCCCAAGATGCAGATAAGCAGAGCTATGGTCCTGTGGCTTTCAGAAGCACCATAGGCACGCTCCCCTGCTGTCCAAACCTCTAGAGATGAGAAAGGTCTGTGCTCCTTGGGGGCTTCTCTTGCTCTGTCTCAGAGGATGCTTCAGGCCTGTCTGTCTGATCTTCCTCTTCAATATCCCATCCACACTGCCTAATACAAGAACATGAGCCTCACAGTGGTCTGGGAAGAAGGAAGCAGCTTGATGGGTGCCCTGCTCCCCCAGCTGTTTGTCCATCTGAGTGAGGGATCTGTTATGGAAGGGGGTCCCTTGGCTGGAACGTCACCCATTCTGCTGAGGAGAGGCTTGTATTAATTAATTAACGGATAGACGCAAGCTCTAGGGTTTGAGCCTGCTCCTACTTAAGTCAATGCAAATGCAGTGGAAACAAGACCAAGTCCTGAAAGAGACAAGCAGGGAGCTGAGCCTAATGTCCTACACTACAGACCTTTACCCTGGGGGTACTTTTACAGACAATTATTCTGGATCCTGCCATTGGTACCATCTACTGCATCGTGCCTGTTGATGGAGTGGGTGAAGAGGTGGAGTGGGTCTATTTATTTGTCAGGATTTCAATATGAAGACCAGAGCCTTAACTGGTTCAGGTTTTGGATGAGAAGCCAGTGTCCTGTGCAGAGGAGACAGGTGAAAGAGCCACCCAGTGTCCTGAACTATTTTGTAATCATCAACCAGCATTGTGGCATATTTTCACATAATCCAGGACAACTCTGGGACATCAGTCTGGGGATCTTGTTACAACATTTAGGTCCATAGTTCTGCCTGGTACAGGGCCCTTGAATACAGCACCATGCAGAAGTCAGTATAATAGATACTGATCTATTGTCATCATATACTCTGTATGTATAACAGTGTACATACTGATACAGCATATTGCAAGATGTATTTAGTCCTCTGGAGGAATCAGACACTTACCCCTAGAGAAGACTACAACATTTGGGTGAGTTAACACATGCTGCTTTAATATAATGCTATTTATCCCACAAGGGTCCCAAAGCACTTTACATGTATTGGGTCTAATTCTGCTCTAGTTAGTCACCTTGTCCTTTTAAGCCACTAGTGCATAAATGTTGCAGAATAAGGGTCCATAAGCATTCAGAGCTTTAATTTTGTGTCAGCTTGCAGGAGGATTAGAGCAGACTGTGAAAAAACAGACTGTTGAGGTAGAGTCCTACACTTTGAAATAGAATAAAAGACTATTGTATCTTCTTGCTGCTAATAATTTGGGGAATAATTCTTCTCTCCAGAAAATTTGCAATAAATAAAAAGTATATACCTGGCATAATAGCAAAAGTAACTGCTTCAGAGCAGTCTTGCCTTCATTGCTTTGAAGGAAGAAAAGAAAGGAAAGGCACTCTTCCATTTACTTTTGACCTTTCCGAAATATCAGGAGTGTATATTAACTAAATTTTTGAACAATAGCGCTGAGGATTTGGGGAATAAAAGTTAAATACCTAGGGACATTTACAGACAACTGCTGGTGAGGTGGTGGATTTAAAATGCAGATATGAAAGGCACAGATGTGCCGAGAGAAAAGAAGTGATACATATTTAAAACAGCGTCTTTAATCCAGACAAGAGACACTGCTAAGCAAAGCAATGATATCCTGAACTGGCATGGGAGGGATAGACAAAATGACCTGGTAGGTCTTTTCCACATTATGATGAATAGCAAGTCCTTGTGCAGCGAGAGGTCTCAAGGGACCTATCTCCTTTAAATTTGTAATGTTGTAAAATGCACATTACTTTTATCATATCTGTCAGCCAAAATGAACAAAGTTTACTGCCCGTTTTATACAGCTAAACAGTGCTGTGATGTGATAAACAGGCATGACGAATGGGCGCCTATATTAACCAGGGTCGCAACATTTCATAGCCTCATTATTGGCACTATAACCTGCCTCCAGGCACTTTCTTCAGTGAAAGCCTCAGGCCTTCTGCTCAAGTCAAACACCTCCCATGGGACAGGAGATGTCTTCCTCCCCAGTAAGTTCATTAGCAGGAATCAGGAATGCTGAGTCAGCAATGTTCAGCATCCTCAATCTCCTGAATGCTCTTGTCAGTCTCAACTGCACCGCCTAGCCCCTGCTTGGGGATTTGAGAAATCCTGCCCTTGTATAAAGAATCCTTTGCATCTTTGATTGCTGATGGAGGCATCCCTAACAATACTGAAGCAGCTTTCCTGTGTTTAGAGAAAAGGAACTGGGGAAGAGGTGACCTGCTTCCTTCTCTAGGTCTTTGGACTAAGTCTACTTCCATGCCTGACTCCCACTGATATAACACTCACCTGCTTCACAAGATGATGGTGATGTTTGTAAAGTCCTCAGAGATCCTTGAATGAACTGGCTCGTGAGTTCTCACTGAAGTGGTAAGTGGCACAGTGACCTTGAGCTAGGGTGATTTAATAAACTTTGCGGTCAAAGGAGCTGGGCTGGTCTACCTTGAGGGGCAGGATCAAGCCCTCTGAGTTCAGTTTCTGGATGAACCAGCCAAAAGAGCATTTTTTTCTGCCTCAGCTTAGACACAAAAAGAAAGCTCACAAAAAGTGGAAGCTTGGACAAACAACTAGGGAGGAATATAAGAATATTGCTCTGGCCTGCAGGGACGACATCGGGAAGGCCAAAGTGCAACTGGAGTTGCAGCTAGCAAGGGATGCAAAGGGTAACAAGAAGGGTTTCTACAAGTATGTCGGTAACAAGAGGAATGTCAGGGAAAGTGTGGGTCTCTTACTGAATGGGGGAGGCAACCTAGTGACAGATGATGAGGAAAAGGCTGAAGTACTCAATGCCTTTTTTACTTTGGTCTTCACAGGCAAGGTCAGCTCCCAGACTTACTGCACCAGGCAGCCCAGTTTGGGGAGAAATCGAGCAGCCCTCAGGGGTAAAAGAACACGTTAGGGACTATTAGAAATGCTGGATGTGTAAAAGTCCACGAGGCCAGATGCAATGTATCCGAGGATGCTGAGGGAGTTGGCAGATGTGATTGCAGGGTCACTGGCCATCATCTTTGAAAACTCGTGGTGACTGGGGGAGGACAACTGGAAAAAAGGCAAATATAGTTCTCATCTTTAAGAAAGGGAAGGTGGATCCAAGGAACTACAGGCCAGTTAGTCTCACCTCAGTCCCCAGAAATCAAGGTGCAGATCCTCAAAGAATCCATTTCATAGTTTCATAGTTGTTAGAGGCTGGAAGGGACCTTACTTCTAAGCAGTTGGAGGAGAAAAAAAGTGTTCAGGAACAGTGAGCATGGATTCACCAAAGGCAAGTCATGCCTGACCAACCTGATTGCCTTCTATGATGAGATAACTGGCTCTGTGGAGGCAGGGAAAGCAATGGGTGTGATATACCTTGACTTCAGCAAGGCTTTTGATACCATCTCCCACAGCATTCTTGCGAGCAAGATGAGGAAGTATGAGTTGGATGAATGGACTGTAAGGTGGATAGAAAGCTGGCTGGATTGGTTGACTTAGAAAGTAGTAATCAATGGCTCAATGTCTAGTTGGCAGCCGGTATCAAGTGGAGTGCCCCAGAGGTGGGTCCTGGTTTTGTTCAATAACTTCATTAATAATCTGGAACATGGGATGGAGTGCACCCTCAGCAAATTTGCAGATGACACCAAGCTGCGGGGAGTAGTAGATACACTGGAAAGTAGGGCTAGGACTCAGAGTGACCTAGAGAAATTGGAGGATTGGGCTAAAAGAAATCTCATGATGTTCAACAAGGACAAGTACAAAGTCTTGCACTTAGGATGGAAGAATCTCATGCACCACTACAGGCTTGGGACCAACTGGCTGAGCAGCAGCTCTGCAGAAAAGGACCTGGGGGTTACAATAGACAATAAGCTGGATGTGAGTCAGCAGTGTGCCCTTGTTGTCAAGAAGGCTAATGGCATACTGGGCTGCATTCAAGAGAAGTGATTATTCCCCTCTATTTGGCACTGGTAAGGCCACATCTGGAGTAATGTGTCCAGTTTTGGGCCCCCTACTATAGAAAGGATGTGGACAAGTTGAAGAGAGTCTGAGGGAGGGCAACAAAAATGGTTCAGGAGCTGGGGCGCATGACTTATGAGGAGAGGCTGAGGGACCTGGGTTTATTTAGTCTGCAGAAAAGAAGACTGAGGGGGGATTTGACAGCAGCCTTCAACGCCCTGCAGGGTGGATCCAAAGAGGATGGAGCTGGACTGTTCTCAGTGGTGGCAGATGACAGAACAAGGAGCAATGGTCTCAAGTTGGAGCAAGGGAAGTTTAGGTTGGATATTAGGACAAACTCTCTCACTAGGAGGCTAGTGAAGCACTGGAACAGGTTTCCTAGAGGTGGTGGAATCTCCATCCTTGGAGGTTTTTAAGACCCGGCTAGACAAAACCTTGGCTGGGATGATCTAGTTGGGGCTGGTCCTTCTTTGAAAAGGGGATTGGACTAGGTGACCTCCTGGGGTCCCTTCCAACCTTAATTTTCTATGATTCTATGATTCTTTCTACCTTGTCTATTCGGCTGAAGCAAAGGATCCCCACCATTCTTGGATGGGGAGCATATGGAATCATCACACTACTCTTCTCAGTAGTTACTGTCATCTGAAGGAAGAGTCAAACCTGCCATGTTCTCTTTACTTATTGCTGTGCAGCAGCGATGTCCTGGTGCACAGGACAGGGAGAGAAGAAAATTAAACTGTATTAATTCCAAGCTCTATTAGGATTTTAAGAAAGCAAAATCATAGCTTGCATAGATGTCATAGACATTAGGGCTGGAAGGGACCTCGGAAGATCATTGAGTCCAGCCCCCTGCCCCAGAGGCAGGAAGTCAGAAGGGATCATAGGATCCCAACAAGATAAACATCCAGATGTCTTTTGAAGGTGTTCAGAGTAGGTGCTTGAACCACCTCCGGCGGCAGTCTATTCCAGGCCTTGGGGGCTCAGACAGTAAAGAAGTTCTTCCTTATGTCCAGCCTGAAATGGTCATGGAGGAGTTTGTGACCATTCGACCTCATCATCCTTTGGGGCGCTCTGGTGAACAGATGTTCCCCCAGATCCTGGTGAGCACCCCTGATAAACTTATAGTTGGCCACCAGATCACCCCTGAGCCTGTGCTTTTCCAGGCTGAAGAGTCCCATAGCTCTCAGCCTCTCATCATAAGGTCAGTTTTCCTGACCTCTGATCATGTATGTGGCTCTCCTCTGCACTCTCTCAAGCATCTCCACACCCTTTTTGAATTGTGGAGCCCAAAACTGGATGCAGTACTCCAGCTGCAGCCTCACCAAGGCCGAGTACAACAGGAGAATGATGTCCTGGGATTTGCTCGAGAAGCATCTGTGGATGCAAACAAGTGTTTTGCTCACTTTACTAGCCGCAGCATCACATTGGAGTCTCATGTTCATCTTGTGGTCAGTCATGACCCCCAAGTCCCTTTTGTCCATAGTGCTAGCCAGCGTAGCACTGCCGAGCCTATAAGCATG
>NW_005842261.1:469107-469423 GCF_000455745.1 Alligator sinensis | reverse complement strand
GGATCCATTTTCCTCCCTTTCTTGAAGATAGGCACCACAATGGCCTTCTTCCAGTCTTCGGGCACTTCACCAGAGCGCCAGGAGCTCTCGAAGATCCATGCCAGGGACTGGGCTATGATGCTCACCAGCTCCTTGAGTACCCTGGGGTGTAAACTGTCAGGGCCGGCTGACTTGTAGGGATTCAGCCTCTCCAGGTGTTCCTTCACAAGGTCATCATTGATGGGGGGTCAGGAATCTCCCTCACCCGGGTCTCCCTGTCCCGTAATGGGCAGGGGTGTCCCATGGGACTGGTGAAAGACAGACGCAAAGTACTCAC
>NW_005842261.1:437050-468959 GCF_000455745.1 Alligator sinensis | reverse complement strand
CTTGGCTTTCCTGGTTCGCTCTCTGCAGGTCCGGACCAGAGCAGAGTACTCCTCCTTGGAGGTGGATCCAGTCCTCCATCCTTTGTAGGTCTTTCTTTTTAGAGGTCTGCTAGTTCCCTGGAGAGCCAAGAGGGCTGCTGTGCCCTTTTGCGGTCTTTACTCCGAGATGGGATAGACTTTGTTTGTGCATCCAGGATTGCTCCTTTGAGTGATTGCATTTGGCCGAGCACTCTTCCCACGAGATGTCCGGGTAGTTGAAGTCTCCCATGACAACCATGCACTGGGAGCATGTGGCCTCGGCCAATTATCTGGTGAACTCCTGGTCAAGCTCTTGATCCTGGGCAGGGGGTCTGTAGTAGACTCCCACCATTGTGTCCCCTGTGCCGTGTTCCCCGCGGATTTTAACTTAGAGGGTCTCTAGTCATCCACCCTGGGCGCCAGTGTCGGCTTGCAGGGACGTGTAGCTCCCCTTGACATAGAGAGCTACACCCCCGCCCCTTTTGTCTACTCAATCTCTCCTGTACAGGGTATAGCCATCTATACCCGTGGTCCAATCATGGGTGGAGTCTCACCAAGTCTCTGTTATCCCTATGATGTAATTATTTGTGTTAAGCAGGAGGACAAGTTCCTCCTGCTTATTCCCCAGGCTCCTGGCATTTGTGTATAGGCATGCAAGTGTTCCCTTGGGGGCCCTTACCTTGTCCATAGTTCATTCCAGGGCTGGGGCAGGGGTGGGATCCCTTAAGTGACTCGGCCTGCTAGCTTTGCAAGGGTTGCTCAGTAGGCCAGCACTGGCGGTAGTCCCCCCATCAATAGAAAAGGACAGAGTCAGTAGGGAACATGACCCTACTTTCCTATCATCTATGAGGGCATTTCAAACTACAGGGAGACAATAACACGCCCAACTATTCAAATGTACCAGTTTCGCCAATGCAGAATAAAAGAAATTTTAAAACCTGCATAAACGCCATTTGACTGTTGCTTAGCATGAATGGCCAAAAAAGAAAAAAAACCTCCCAAACAATTATCTATTATACTATTATACTTCTTTTTTTCCCATAGTAAATTGCAAAATAGCAGGATCCATCCCAACATTTCACCTTATGGAATGTGCCATTGTGAGAATGGACATTTGATATGGAACAAGAATGATCTTTCTTATTTTTGTTCTTTTCAGCCAGATAAGCTGTTTTGGATTAATTAAAACGCCACATTACAATGATATTGGTGATTTGCATGTGAAAAGCCTTCCACCTGGTAATGAAAACAATTTCCTCAGTTTTGCCACCACTAGTCACAAGAGATAAGGTCCTTCCCTCCTCCCCTTCACAATTAGCCACACACAAAAACATTGAAAAGGTAGAAAATGTGTGACAATTTTCCTGCCTGTTATCTGAAATTGATGCTAAGGTATTGATATTTCCAAATGCATCTGCACAGCTGGCACCTTACCCAGTCTATTATAACCTGGCAGCCTGTGCGTCTCTAAGTGGGCACTTCCAATTTGGGAAGGTAGAACATGCTGAGTACTGTTTGGTGTGAAGATTTTTTTTCTACAGTGTTAATTGCATTTCGCTATATAATAGCCAGATCTGCATCACCCCTCTCTCTCTCTGTTACTGTGACACGTGATGGGTTAGCAAACCGCTAGGTGGCAGTGAGTGTGTGTGTGTGTGTGTGTGTGTGTGTGTGTGTGTGTGTGCACGCGCGCGCACGAGAGAGAGAGAGATGGGCGGGAAGCATTCTTTCAACATGAACCTGGGAATGTTCTGATCATACTTGATGATCAAAGGGTCACAGAGGTGCCCAAGGCAGATGGAAAGAAAAGAAACAAACTCGAAGAGGCTTTAACGTGTAAGATCATTGGCTCTTGTTGCATTTTCATTGACCCGTGCAGAATTCCATGGCCAAAGGGAGTGAAACCACCAAGTTCATTCAGAGTGTCAGCACTACAGCCTCTTGCAAGCAGTCAAAGCATCCTCCAAAATTTCCATGTTCAGCATGTGTCTTACCCACATGATCAAAAAACCCAAAGGATTCTTTAACATATAATTTTAGTGTAGAAAAGGTCCTTATTCCCTGCTACTACACTCAGCCTTTTGCTTATTGAGACAGCCTGCCCCTTCAAAATTAAAACTCATTCAAAAAAGCAAGAACATACTAGCCACTTGCACTGAAGGGAAATCTCATGCAGCAAGTCATTATTTTCAAAGAATCAGAATATGTCTGCATATAAAGCACATGCATTTCCTACCCTCATCCCACAGATATTCAAATTTAATAGCATATCCTACAATATAAGTCAAAACTGATCAATATTTCTTTCTTTTTTGTATTGATGCCTTTACCCTTTCTCATAGAGGTAAGCTTCAAATGCAACATTCAGACCGCACTTTGCCCCTATCCCAGTACAAAGCTGCTGGGATGTGGCATACTGCTTAGATCTGTAGCTGCAATAAATTTAAATCATTTTGTTTCTGCCTGGATTTCAAACTCCCAAAATTAAGGAGGTCTGGGATTCTGGCTCTGGGTCTGTCTTTGCTCAAAAAGATTCTATTAGATTCATTTTGTCTTGTACTCTCCAAAACTCAGTCACTTTTGGGGTGAAATAAATTAGACCATTGGAAAGGAGACATCACTATGGTCATCATCATCGAATGGGTGACTTGCACTGTGAAAACAGTGCTGAATGTGCTGTGTTGGAGACCACACTGAGGCACAGGTGTTCTCCTAAGGATAATTTAGCATCTGAGTGACACCACACACTGTTTCAGTAATAAAACAAGTGAAGGAAAGGCTAACTGAAGTGATAGAAAGGAGACATCACTATGGTCATCATCATCGAATGGGTGACTTGCACTGTGAAAACAGTGCTGAATGTGCTGTGTTGGAGACCACACTGAGGCACAGGTGTTCTCCTAAGGATAATTTAGCATCTGAGTGACACCACACACTGTTTCAGTAAAAACAAGTGAAGGAAAGGCTAACGGAAGTGATACGGGAACAGAGGACAAAAGCTTTGTATCTGTATAGTACAGTTTCTTTTGCTCATGGAAAACTTTGCGACCCCAGTTGACATAAATGGGTATCCTCTGGGAGGTAGGAGGCATCTAGAGGAAGACCAAGGAATGAACAGACATCAGAGGCTGAATCATCCCACTGAAGAGCTTGGACATACCTGAGGGCCCTCGTAAGAAGCTTGCCTTGCTGTTCTGTGCTGTTCATGTCCTGTGGACACACAGATGATTTCTTTCTGCATCTGTTGTCAAAAGAGCAGATTTTATCAGCACTAAAATCACAAGATCCCTTGTGGACACATAGAAGATTCCCTTTTCATGAAGGAGGACACAAGACTTCAGGATTTGCTCCTGAAAATATTGGCGTCTAGGGCTGTGCGAAACAGCAACGTTGTGCTTTGACAGCTGTTTTAACGTTTCGACAGAGCAGTGTTTCATTTCGAGTTTTGTTTCGATTCGAAAACACTCTTCCGTTCCGTTGAAACAGTTTCCCTGTTTTGACACTGTTTCGATGTTTCGAGCGGGCTGGGGAAGGGAACTCAGCATAGCGCTGAGTAGTGCTGGGGAGGGGAACTCAGCTGGGCTGCTTCGAAACTCGAAACATTTCAAAACTTTCAAAATGTTTCAACTGCCTTTGTTTCGTTTTGAGGCTGTTTCGAAGCCCTTCATTTCATTTTGATTTAGTTATTTTGAGCTCGAAATGAGTCAAAACAGTGTCGAAACAAAACAGCTGGCGAAATTTTGCACAGCCCCACTGCTGGTCTCTGTGCAAAAGTGTCTTCCAGGTTTAAGTCAGCCTTAACAAAGCAGGTGGATCCTATTTACAGCTGTGGTCTGTTCAACCCTTCCAGTTGCTAAACTACTTTTTCACTATGGGGTCTCAATGTAATCCCTCTCCATGCCCTTTGTGCTGTGACCATCTCTTGAGCGCACCGCCTCAAATTCTCATGTCCTGAGAAGAGCCAAACCTTGTACCCTGTTTTGTTGCCCACTCAAGAACAGATCCTGGATCTACCCAGCACCAATCACACACTTATGGCTAGATATGCAAAAGAACTAAGTCATACTGGGAGCAGCTATGGGCAGGGACTTGGGAAAATCAGCCTCTCATTCAGGTGCTTTGATTGAAACTCAGTTCATTTGAATAGCTAGCCCCCAAAACACGTATGGAGCACTTGAAAACCTGGTCTGTAACCTGATGTCTACACCTGATTAAAGAAACATGCTCAAATACAGCTTGCCTCTTAAAATGGTTTTGCTGTGATCTGAGGTCTCTTGGCTCTTTTGTGGCGGGAGTACAAATGATTAATCTTCTGTTGGACTGTGCCCCAATGCAGAAAGATACCATCAGAAGGGAGTGATTGCACATAACATTCCTGGCAGGTTTAAATGATGTGTATGAATGTACAGGGGGGGTGTATGTGTGTGAGAGAGAGACTTCCTGACCTAGTGATTTATTTATGAAATTCCTAGAGGGAGAAGCCACACAAAGATCTCAAGGCTGCAGGCTGAGGCAAATAGCATGCCGGAATATATTTAGCAAACAATAACACAAGCCTCAGAGTAATCTATATAGAATGGGGAAATGCATCCCCCACCCCACGTCCGCCAGGGTGGGTATTGAATGATTAGACCCAGGCAACAGCGAGTTTTAGTTGGAGAAAAAGGACTGATTTCCCTTGCTTATCGCTGTGAATAAATCACAGCTGTGAATCGTCTAAGAAATCCTGATCTTTGTTACATGCTTCTTAGAATGGCTTGGCATTTCCTCTCCTGACCAGTTCCTTCACAGTCTTTCCAATCAGCCTCTGCGAATGGACTCCCATCAGCTTAGGCATCTCTGAATTATCAAAGAAATAGGCTCTGTTAGTGGGGAGATCCATGGCAGATGCATTTCATAATGAGCTGCTGTCTCTAAGGCAAACTCTGGGTGTCCAGTAGAAAAAGTCACTGAGGATGGAGCTAAGCTGCAGTACAATCAATGCTCCCTGCAATTGGGAGCAAGGGCATTTTTCAACCTAAACAACGTTTCTGAGGGTAGCTGGAGAAGCTAAATGTATCGACTGCACAAACATGTTCCTTGGAAGGCCCAAGGACTGATCCTGTGAGGTCCTGAGCATCCACAGCTCCTGAGGACCTATTGTGCTAGACATATTTGAACTCCTGTAGATACACCAGGGCAAACCACTAGTATAAATGCATTGTCCCAGACTGGTTTGCCCTCATTCAGCTACAGCAATAGAAGGTCTATATTATGGCAGAGGAGCACATGTACAATTGTGGCTTGCACCGGTGCAACATTGAGCTATACGGCTGCAAATGTTGTATGGACAGGCCACATGTCAGTGGAAGCGGAGGGTTGCCTGGCAGCTCTCACTTAGTGCAGTATTTCTCACTAAGGGAAGAGGTGGGTTGGACTTTGTCTGAAAGAGTAGATTGTGAGTGAAAGCCCAGAGTCTCACCTCTTAAAAATTCTCCCCTTTTGAATTCAACTTGAAGAATTTAGCCCCATCAAAGGACCTGCACTGCACAGTCAGACCTCCCATGGATGTCAACCAGGATTTTTTCAAAGGAGTTTCTCATTTTATTTTGAGAATTCCTGGAGATGAAAAGCCGCGTGACCCAGTCCTGATGAAAGGTCTTGAATGAAACAAGCCACCAAGATAATTGTAGCATTTCTTACCAGGTCTCCATCCTGGCTAAGCAAACCTGAAGCTCCTGTATCTTGCATAGGGCTTAGCCACATCTGCATTGATTCCAGTGGGTTTATGACAGGGATGGTTAGGATGTCTGGGCTTTGCACCCAAACAAACCTCTGAATCTTTTGAGGTTGACATATTCCTACAGAAAGATAAATCTCCATTTATTCACAGGAATATAATGATCAATCAAGCTTTATTGCTCCAGATTTCATTATAGCATCTTATAAGCACATAATGAAAACATCATAAAAACACATAATACTTCACTGTGCAATATTGCTATCTTAGCACATCCTGGGTAAATATGGCAAGGAAAGCACTCCATCTTTGTGGTGTGTAACACTATATCACATCCTGCTCCGCTTACAGAATCGTGTCTACTCAAACTACACTATCTATGGAAAGCACACAAAATTGTTTATATTCAGCAAGCCGAGAACCAAAAGATACCTCTAGATGTGTTTTGATCTCTTAAGTTGCATGTGCAAGCACCTGAGAGCAGCCATTTTGTTGTATCAGAGGCCGTTTTTGAAAGGGCCCACATTGGGTCTGGTCTAGTCAAACTGCTCTGTCTCTCTCCATTGTGATTTAAAGGGCAGATGGGTCTCCCAGGTACTACTTTATAAAACCTCTTTTACTTTAGCTTTGACATGCCACACAATTCCACCTTGCCCTGTTTTTATTTCACTGCACTCTTGGTTCCTGCACTCCATGTCCTTTCCGACATATCAGTACCTGGCTAAATTGTGGCTTATTTTCCCAATGAAAATGAGACCCAGCTGGGTTTTGACCTTGGTCCTGGGCTACTGTGGTGTCCAATAGGCCTGTGCAAATAGGGAAGTATTCAATTGGGAGTCAGATTCAGCCAATTCAGAGGACAGTGATTCAATTCAGTGATTCAAATCACTGTCCCTTTTCGATTCGGCTGAATCGGCTTCAAAAAATTTGGTGCTGATTCGGCAGTGATTCGGATCGGCTGGGGAGAGGCAGGCACAGCTGGGTGGCTGCAGGTTCTCCCTTGGCTCCTCCAGCTGTGCCTGTCTCTCCCCAGGCAGGGGGGAGCTTCAGGGAAAGCCCCCATGGTTGCCCTGCCTGGCTCCAGTCTCCTGGCAATTGAAAAAGAAAAGAAAAAGAAAAAAAAGCTCTGCACTCACCGGTTGCAGAAACGGTGGTTGGGGCCTCTGGGCACTTGTGGCAGAGCCCCTCCATGCAGCACAGGGCAGCAGGGATCTCCCCCCCACCCCTCAGCATCTGACTCATGGTGCATGGGTGCAGCGTGGCTTGTCAGGGTGCTGTGCATTGCCTGGGAGCTGGGGCTGCTGCGGCTGAGCACTGGGCTGTGGCTGGGTGACTGCTGCAGTCGGTAAGTGCAGGGCTTTTTTTTTTTTTTTTACTACCAGGAAGCTGGGGCCAGGCAGGGCAGCCATGGGGGCTTCCTCCCTGGCTGAGAGGCAGGCACACCTGGAGGAGCCACAGGAGAACCTGCAGCTGCCCAGCTGTGCCTGCTTCTCCCCAGCCGATCTGAATCTTTTCCAAATTGATTCGGATGCTTCAAATTGATTCAGAGCTTTTAATGGGTCTCCTGATTCGATTCAGATTCAGAGATTCAGCCCTCGAATTGGTCTGAATCTCCTCCAAATCAAATTGGCGACCAAAGCTTCCCACAGCTCTAGTGTCCAACTGATGTACAGTTCGAGTGCTATGTATTCAGTAACCCCACACTGTTTTAACCAGGTCAGGTCACTTGTACTGCAAGTAGTTCCCTGAACATGGTAAAAATTATTGCACGGGTAGATCTCTGTCTCTTCTTGCCTCTCCTGGGCTTGAACCTTCCTTTCCTGCTGTTCCCCTGCATCAAAGAGCTTCCTACCCCCGGGACTCCAACTTCTTCTCTGTCTTGTCAAATCTCTCTTGAAATTCTGTTCACTCACCAGACATGTTTCTGCACCCTTCTGCCTCAGAGCTACCTTCTTCTATAGTCTGCCTGTCTGAATCCAGCTGTAAACTTCACAGGGCAGAAACTTGGGCCCTAATTTTGCTGTCAGTGTAATTTGAAGTTATTTCCATTAACCACATCAAAGTTACTCAAGAGAGAGGTTGTTGTGACTGAACACAGTGGAAGCATTGATCTTTTTATACGTTTTATAAAGTGCCTTACACATTGATGGCACTCAGTCAATCCACCAATAAATAACATTATAATTAATAACATAACCATTCAGTGATTGTTCTCTTCCTTTTCACTGGTCTCACAGCGTTTGCCTTTTAGTTTAATATTAATTAGCACCTACTTTATTCTTTTCACCATCACTGTGTTTTAAAAAGCCATTAAAGAAACACTGGGAATTTAACAGTCTCACTCTGTCACAACCATGTTTTACCTGCTGATGTTTCAGACAACACTTGAGGAGACCAGGACTGAAAGAAGTGAGGGGAAATATTTCCCCAGTTGTTTACTTACTATATTTGATTGCACTTTGCGCTTACTCTTTTCCAGGCATTTCTTCCCTGCTGTTTGAGTGGGTCTTTCAAAGACAAAAAGAGAGAAAGGGAAACAACTCAGGCAGATGTGACTGTAAAATCACAGAACTGGCAGGTCTAGTCAATAAGACAATTTTATTTTTTTTTTTGCAATCAGCTAGCTTTCAATTTTAGAGGGTCCCTTGAAATAATTATATTTCCCATAGAAGCTGATCCTAAGCCTATGAAGAAGACCTTTGCAGTTAGATACCTAACTACGAGAACATCCATCCATTTTACTGACATAGACAAGCAACAAGTTGAGGTACCACATCTCTAGTTCTGGTATTTTGTGACATGAATACATGATCGGGGAAACATAATCGGGATTTCTCCAGTTTCCTCCAAATTCTCAGCCCACTTCTTGAGTCCCCTTAACTCACTTTGCAGCATGACAGGTTATCCTTAAATCTGTTGTTTTCCTTCAATTTAAACACATAGATTAAGTCAGAGCTGCTGGCAACATGTGCAACTCTGCTGAAGTCAATCGAGTTGTCCTTGTTTTGCACCAGCTTTAAATCTGGCCCTTGGATTTCTACTGTTCCTTTATCTATGGGAAAGGAATGCTTAATTGGCATGTAACGAGATAACTATAACAAGTTAATTAGTTCTCAATTAAGTTTCATTTACCATACTGTTCTGAATGTGTTGCTAGCAATTAAGAGCATCTAATGAACTTGCAATAGTAACTGAGGTTACAATGATAAGCAAATAATAATAATAGCAATAATAATAGGAGCTGCATGTTTTCATAGCAAATTGGAAGCCATACATGGTTTAACGGGAATGTAGCTAAATCACTATGTCTGCTGCAGAGGCTATATGGGATGTGGCAAGTGAATTTGTTCTGGCACATCTAGCAAAATTGGCTAAGAACCAATTGGCTTTCATGGAGAGTCTTACAGTGAGAAAATCCCTGGGCACTTTCTGAACATTTCAAAGGAGGAAGAGAGAAAACAAAGTTGTCTGATAAGGCCAGTTATTTACTTTAGCCTTATGAAAGGGTAGGTCAGATCATAAGCCTGACTGAGTCTGATGGGATAAGATGGAGGCTTTCCTGGTGAAATTGCAGCTGTGGTGGATGAAATGAAAGGGTTAAATCTTTCCTAGATAATTTAGTCAGGTGAGTATCTGTATGGCAGTTGTTTATGTAGGATGAGTTCACCTCTTCTTTACGCCCTGTGCGATTAAAATGCCACACTGAGTAGGCATCAGAAGGGGAAAAAAAATTGCAAACTCATTTGCATTTTAATGAATTTTTAATTGAACCAAAATCTGTTGTTTCTGTTTAAAGATGCAGTGTTGACTTTGTGGTCTGTGCTGCTGAGAGCCAAGTGGGATCTTAATGTGATAAAAACAATGATAACGCTAAGCTTAATTAGGTTTGAAAGCATGTCTGGTAAAGTGGCATGGAATATAGGAACAAAAGCATTACCTTCTGATCTTTGGTTTAAACAGTGGGAGGCCGGGGCTGGCTCTGCCTTGGCAAGACTTGCTGGCATTAGATGCGAAACTACAGCTTAGAAACAAGTGCTGGGATTAGACCCAAAATGAGACAGAAATCTGTCCCAGAGAAGGGGTGGGTAGGATGTGTTAGGACCTTTCTGTTGTGCTTTCGTCAGAATCAAGTGATCTTATCTCAGATGACTGCTTTCCTTTAACTTTCATCTCATTCTCTTCCTCAGTCACATCCAACTTACAGGTTGCTTGTTGTTGCACAGGACTTCACCTGGCTCTGGACTTGGATCAGAGTTTTTCAGAGGGTTACTCATGTATATCTACCGAGTGAAGACATCCCCCTGAAGGACAGGGCTGGATGCTAGAGGTGACCCTGGACTAGAAACTTCATCCGAGTTTAAACTTTTTCAGAGGTGAGAGAAGAGGGTGTGGAGTTTCACTTTCAAATTGGTGGCATGCAGGGTTTTCTGCCCAGCTTCAATTTAGAGATGGGCTTTGGCCAGAAAACCCCAAGAATCGAGCTCTCCCAAACTATTAGCAGATATGTCCATGTATATATTTAATCCAGTTCAAGACTTTCCAACTATCCCCTTTCTTTATAATGTGTTGTAAGCATCTGACATTCCTCACTTGTTCCTGAGACTTATACTCATATGGGGTCAACCCCTACCTAGACTTTACCTTTAGGCTATGTACAGACAGTCAAAAAGCCCAAGGCTGAATCAATTCAGTCTTTTCAGGTTAGTCTAAACTGTACAAATTAAATTGAAACAGAAGTGAACGGACATTTACCTTTGATTCAGAAAAGGCAGCCACATGCCTGCAGTGGTTTAAGCCAGAAGCCGGTGGCGGGGGCGGTGGGGGGTGGATAGAGCACAGATCTCTGGCTGTGCACTCACTTCCTCTTCCTGCTATCCCTGAGGTCTCTGGGATTTGCAGTCCAGAATTACAGCAGCAGGACTCTGCAGGTTTGCTCATCACTTCCTCTTCCAGGTGCCTCTGGGATTTATAGTCCACAGTTGCAACCACCAGTAAGTTTGAGCAGGGGAAGGAGTGGTTAACTCCCCTCCCTGGCCCCAGACCCCAGCTGGAGTTTGCCAGGAGAAGGGGAGCAGTAGACTGTGCTGCATCCCCAGCCAGGCTTGACCCCCACATTCTTGTTAGCTAGCCCTCACTGCTCCAGCCAGGGAGTTGGGGCAGGGCCAGCCAGGGAAAACTTCTTCACTGTAAGGGTGGCCAAAATTTGGACTGGGCTTCCAAGGGAGGTGGTGCTGTCCCTTACCTTGGGGGTCTTTAAGAGAAGGCTGGATAGGCATCTGGTTGGGGTCATCTGACCAGGATCATCTGACCCCAGCACTCTTGCCTGCCTAGGCAGGGGGTCAGACTCGATGATCTGTTGAGGTCCCTTCTGACCCAAACATATATGAATCTATGCTCTCTGGAGCAGACAGCATAGCCCAGCCCAGCCTAGGGCTGGAAAGCATGCTGGGATGCTGAGAGACTGTGATTTAACTTGAACCAGGAAGGGGTCTGGGACAGAAGTTTCATAAACTGGTTTGATCCAAATCAGTTAAGTTTGATACTACATTCAACCAGGTTTATCTTGAACTAGTTTCAGTCATTTTGAAACTGGTTTATGTGCACTGAGCTTCTGTTCTATTACAGGTTTAAACCAGTTTCTGATCACTTAAACTGGTTTATGTGTACCTTCTGTCCCTAGCCTTACTGTCATCTTCCAGAGCAACTTATTTCAAAGGTAGTTCCCTGACGGTTTTCTCTTTCTCTGCCTGTATCACCTTCTGCCTCAGAGACAGATATACAGTAAAATCTCCACTATCCGGCATTTAACTAACTGGAAAATCCATTAAGCAGAATTTCAGGTTGGCTGGCCAGACGTGGAGGTGGGGGGCAAGGGAAAACTTGCATGGGGCAGTGGCTGCCACCACCCACCACCCTGTGCTGCCACCACTCTGCGTGTGGCCACCCCCCGACCTGCCCCCTGCTCCGTGTTATTTGAAAACCCCTGCCGGGGGGTTTCAAATAACCAGAATTTTACATAACGGGCAATCCTTTTATACCAGGGATGCCGGATAACAGAGATTTTACTGTATTACTTTTATACTCCCAGGTTGCAACTGATGGCACAACTTTGGCTACAAGGCAAGTCAGCAGAGTCTCTCCATAAGGAGTTTTAGCATCTGATACCATCCCGATCGGATTTAACCCAAACCGGGGATCTGAACATGCCAGCACTCTGGGTTCTTTGAAATACATAATTGAGTTACTAGAGGTCCATGTCTTCTGTCAACAAAGGTGCTGATTTTGGTAGCAGTTTTTGTCATTTCAAAATGTTTTTGGGTGATTACCCTCTCTTCATTCGTTCTCACCCAGGGATGCATGCTGTTCAGCATATACCAACACTTTGACCCACCACCCAAAGGTTTGGTCACTGTGATACTGCTGCATGAGCCTGGTCAATGTATGGTTTTACACCATGAGTAAAAACGTTTGTGGGTTGCTGTCCCTTAAAATTAAGCATTGTCTTACTTTCCATGCAGTTTTTCTAGAAATGTGCATGATCACCCTACCATCTGCTCACTAGGATCTGGACTGAGACTCACCTGACTCCTATATGTCACCATTATTATTTGGCAACACCTTTTATTCACTACTGATGTGGGCTGGAGGGGCATTTACTGTGCAGAGATGAAAGGCTTGGCATCACAATGCTTTTTTAAATGCATGCTGGAAATTAAGTGGTTAAAATGCATACAACACACATGTATTCTCTCTCTCTCACACACGCATGCACACACATGCACCTAAAATTCCTACTTTGTTTCAATGCGAATCAAATACTTTTTTCATCCCTCCCATCAGTTTTGATGCAAGCAACTGGAGATTTCACGTTCGGAGGTGTTGGGTTCTATCTCGGGAAGGATGCCTCTCCGCCTCCTTCCTGTATCTCCTGGGATTTGGGTCCCTAGAGCTTCAGCTGCCTCTCTCAGGAACCAGATAATCAGCACAAATCTTCAAATCTTACATCTCTACAGCTTCAGAAATATACCCCTCTCAGTCCTTACCTCCTTTGCACAAGAACAAGCTGTCCAATAAAGTTTGCTATTGATTAGAATGACAAGGAAAGTGGTGTGAGAACAGCCCTCAGCCCTGGCAGGGGCATTATCTCAGCAGAACTGGAACATTAAGAAATTAATGAAAGGGGAAAGAAGTTGCGGGGATTTTTGAATTTCAATCAGGGACACAGAGACCCCAGAAGCTGGGAGTATTAAGAGAACTAATGTACTGAGCGCAAGAGCTCAGCTGGCTTCTCTACATCGCAGCAGGGACTTGGCTCAGCTTCCTTTGCCAGGCAATCAAGAGTGTTGTTGGGAGGCAGGATGTCTCTGCTGTTGTAGCAATCACACAGCAGATAAAGCTGAGTGTGGGTCTGCTTTCCAGCACGAGAAAAGGATGGAGAGGTGTCTGTGTTACTAATGTGCTGTTGCTTTTCTCCATTCCTTTTTGACTGGTTTAGTAGCTGGGGATGGGGGTTGATATGGTGACAGCTGGAGGACGGAGCCCTTGGGGCAGGCACCTAGGGGCTTCAGTCATGCTGAACCCTTGTGTGAGTTGAGAAGGGCTCCTCGCATGTATCCTCTCCTCTTCCTGCTGCACTTGTATCACAACCTGGCACATAAGGGGCAAATATCTTGAAATCCAGGAAATGGCTGTTAAAAGAGTGAGATCCCTCCATAGTTCCAGGGAAATCCTCACTGGAGCCTGCACATGGTTAACAAGGGTTTGCAAGCCAGCTCAAGTCCTGGCACACAGCCTACCATTGCCCTCTCCTTTCTTCTCACTTGGATTTTAACTAGAATTTGCCCCTCTTCCTTCATCCTTTTTTCTCCGCTCACCTCCTTTTCTCCTTTAATCCCTTTTTTCCTCCCTTGCTCTTACCTTTGTGGAGAGGTTCCTTGTCAAGTCAATTCAGTGGCTTTTCATCAAAATTGTAGACAGGTGCCCTGTAGCCAGGGATAGGCCAGCTGCTGAGAAAGCTCTGTCTCCTGCTGTAATAAGCTCAGGCTTGCTCTGGGCAGGTGCTTAGGACGGTAGCAGCTGAGGGAGCTCGCATGGCAGAAGTGATGCATTGCATAGAAGTGAGGCAAGCCCATGGGAGGCTCTGAAGATGAGCACTGAAGCTTTGAACTTGACCTGGCATTTTGTGGAAGTCTAGTGTAGCAAGCCATGCACCTGGGTGATGGAGTCCTGGAGACACTTGCTCATCATCTTTGAGGGAGGGATTTTCACTGCTAAACTCATTGATCTACATTAAGCCAGACTGCAGGTCATGAAAGCAGGGATAGCCTGGCCCAGAGGAAGCGTGTCCCCAGGGCAAAGACGTGACTTGGCTTTTTTGCACTACCTTCAGGAAGGACTGGATGTCCGTTCCCAAACTCTGCTAGTGCTGCTTCGCTCGCTGAAAGGCTGTTGTTCATATGCCTTGTAAGAAAGAAGTTGACTGTTCACATTCATATCTGTTTCTAGAATTAATATCTTGTGCGAGTATTTGGCCTGTTGCTACAGGAGAGAAACTCCTGAAAGAAAAAGGAAATAAAACAAGCCTTTTAAATAACAGTGCAGGATCTCTTCACTTTTCTACCACTTCCAGACTGGGGTTCTTGTACTTGCCTTCAACACCCTGCTTTGGTCTGCCCCACCCTAGTTATCTGGCCGAGCTGCTCCTCTCTGTGCTCTGCTGCTGAGATCAGACTAAACTCATAACTCACTTCTTCCAGAGCTATCTTTATCCTTTCTTTCATGATGCTCTTCATGCCTGGAGAGCTCCTCTTGAATGGGACTGCAAGGCCCTCTTTTATCTGATTAACATTTGAAGAGGTCAAGGGGAGCTATGGTGTCTCAGCTCCACTCAGAACCAGCCCCCTTTATATTCAAGAGCCTTGCTTTGAGCATCCAGCCCTAACTAAAAATATTGGCTAAAAAGATTCTTGTTGCCATGAAAATGCTTCCAGTTCTGAAAGGAAAATGGTTTTAGGATTACACTTGCTAGACGAAGGCTTAGGATACCTGGATTTAATTTCTGGCTTTGCATGACTTCGGGCAAATGGCTCTGAGGGTAGCAGCATTGCTTTTGTCTTGTCTATTTAGCGTGTCAGTTCTTTTAGATCAGGACTGTATTTTCCTCTGTTTATTTACAGCTCCCGGCATAATGGGGCTCTGATTTTGGTCAGAACTACTAAATGCTGCTGTGAACTAATCATTGCCAAACATGAGATAATTGATGGGAGAGCTCATGCACAGCACATATATCCAAGAAAGCTGAAATGTTGCTCTCAAGCATGATTTTCAAAGCTTTCTACCAGGCGTGAACAGCTCTTTAAATAATGAAGAAGACGAACAAATAAAAAATATATATGTTTAAATCACACCTCTAATTGAAACATGTTGCTGTCAAACAGGGCATGTTCCACCTATACATAGATCAGCACGATAAGGCAAAGAACAAGATAGAATTATACTTCAGAAGTGTAAAAATGCGCTTCCCATTCAACAGGAGAGGCTCCCATTTGCAAAACATTTATTCAAGCCTTAATTGAAAATAAATCCTTGAATTTAGCCACTCTATTGAGAGGCTACACAATGGCAGTGGCCTCTTTAATCATCGTCCCATTCATGCCCTAATCAACAGAACATATGTAGGCAGGACCAGCAGGAAATGAGGACGAGGACTCACCTTGCTAGAGGGGTTGGTATATATGTGTGTGTGTCTCTCCCTCCCTCTAATTAGAAGCCCCATTCACATGCTAATCAGCAGCAGCACTGTGATCAAGGAACATCGGAGGGAGCACTGGAACATATAAGCACTGACTTGCTTATAGGAAACCAGTTTCTCCTACATTGGATTTCCTTTTATCAGAGGTGGCCACTGGCCTAGTGTTATACCATCTGATGAAGTAGGCTGTTGCCTATGAAAGCTTATGCTGCTCTGCATGAATTAGTTGCTAACATGCCACCCTGCCCTGCTTTCTGCCTGGCCACTAGGACCTGATCGGCCCACAGGAAAGTCTGCAAATGAAACAAATTGGCTGGTAGCAACTGCATTTGAGCTGACTGCACCCCGAGGGGATGCCATCAGCCTCAGATCGGGCAAGCTGGGTGGCCAACCTCCCTATCTGGCTGCTCAGGCTGCTCCTGCAGGGAATTACCTGGCCAGTCCTCATGGCAGTCCTGCCAGGCTGAGGTGTTACTGGGCTTCCCCCTCCTGCTGATTGACTGCGACCTTTGTGAGGTCTGGAGCTGTCCTGTTGGCAGCTGTCACTTGGGGTTCGGTCCTTGGATTGGAGGAAGGACCCCTGTTTCCTATCTTTTTATTTGCATTAGCGACGCCTGTGCCTTAGGTACTCTCACTCTCTCTCACACACACAAGCCATGCCACTGCCAATGTTGAAAGCCCTGCCCATGTAAGCCATCACTTCAGTAAGTAAACTCAGACAAACCCAGATCTGTGTGGCTTTCAGCCATAAAGATAAATGTGCCTGAGACTTGTCCCAACACCTTGCCAGGCTTCCAGGAAATCTGAGCTGAGGTTTAGGCTGAGAAGAAATCCCCAAACCAGGCCAGTTGCATCAGATTTTGGGGGTTGTCATGAATGCTTTCTCCATGTCTGCTCACCTGCCGGTATCAAATGCTTCCCAGCCATTGGTACAGAGCCAAACCCAGGGGCTGGACACCTTGCCGGACTTCAATCAGATGTGAGGCCCAAATAGTTCCTAGAGCTTTATCATGTGCCCATCATGGATGAGCGATTCCAGAGCTCTCCGCCTCATCCCCGTCCCATGCTTTCTTTGTCTCCACTCTGCCACCTGCCACTATGCCACCTGCATAGCTGTAGCTTTTGAACATCTTCTGGTAGTACATTAAGTAATGGTGCCCTACTTTCTTCCAGTCTCTACCTTATGAAAAATGGGCAGGAGGCAGCAGAAAAGTGGGTGGAGAGAAAGAGAGGGCAGATCCAAAAGCTCCCCCTTTGTGGGAACTAGGATCAAGAGCAAAGGTTCAACCTAGGTGGGCACAAAAACACTACACGATGCTCACGGAAATGGTGACAAAACCCTCTCCTGTTGCCGGCACTTACTTGGGTGGCGGCAGATGTAGCTCATGTTGGACTGCACTGCATATGTTGGGTTGCTCCAGCCCTCCCTGATCTGCAGGAGATGCTGGGTGACTACTTGCCCCTCGTGTGAAAGGAAACTTGTTTCATGATATTAACTCACCTGTGCAGGATGCTGTGGGGCATATTCATGTCTACAAAAGCTCTTCATAGGCAGATCCTCTCCCCTCCTAAAGAAGTCACCTTGGTTTCTGTCTCCTACAGGGTGGGGAAGAAAAATACCACTTGCTTTTACTGAGAGAGAGAAAGAAAGAATCAATCAAAGCATCCTTTGGGATAATCTTCTCAGGGAAGGGGTTGTGGGGCCCTGCCATTTGTGCTGGGAGTGGACAAAAACACTGGAGAACACATAAGGACTAATCCACTCATGCCATTCAAAGGAGGGACTAATGGCCTGATGGGCCTTTTCCAAGCTATAGTTCCCAAATTCGGATGTCACCCAGCTGTCCTGTCCTGAGGTGCCTCCATGACATGCTGAACTTCACAGGACGCTACTTGCGTCATGGTCGATGGCTTTCCATGCCCACCTAATTGAGAAGCACAATGT
The DNA here is from genome assembly GCF_000455745.1 of Alligator sinensis. NCBI lineage: Eukaryota > Metazoa > Chordata > Crocodylia > Alligatoridae > Alligator > Alligator sinensis. The sequence continues at coordinate 451,526 of NW_005842261.1, read as the reverse complement.
GCTCTTGTGTTCCTTCACAGAGATGAGCTAAGTTGGCATCAAATGAAACCACGGCTCTGTCTAATATTTGGAGCAAACCTCTTCACAGAAGCTGGGCTGGAGCTGGAGAGCCCTTTAAATACTTGGAATGATTTAATTGAAGGTGACATTTTAAACAGCAAACTTAATAGACGTTGACCCCATTGTGTGTCTCTATTTCACCATGGCTGAAGGTTACCAGCAGGTGAGATTCTTTTTTTCTATCCTTTTTTTTTTTTCCAAACTTTGTGAATACAGCTGAAATCTCAACATGAAAATATCCCTCTATGAACCCATTAATTCGCCTCACTCAAAAAATAAACGAGAGGCAATCAGTCTATGTTTGGGCGGAGAGCTTAGACTATAACCCCTGCAACAATGCACAGCCACCAACGTACTGCTCATTAAGCTGCAATGATTCATGACTGGCTCCTCTGGCAGAGGCACAGGATGAGTTCAGCTCTGAATTGTCCTTATTGTCTGCAGGCATTTAACTCTGGAGGTGACAACATATGTTCTCCACCAGGGACTGCTGTAGATATGCTGAGCCTGGTTCTCTGCTCCACTGTAACTCCGTTGACTTCTGTGAAGTTACGAGGACACAAAACGGGTGCAATGGAGTGCAGAACCTGACCCTTGCTATTTAGTGTTGTGAATGTGTTTGGGCAAAACAAGCCCCCACTGCCTTGATTTCTTTTTACTAATGCACAAGGGTATGTGGGTTGCAGTAACATTGTGTATGCTCGCAAAGTCCTCCTAGACTGGATTAGAGTCAAGCTAAACCGGGCAGCACAGAATAGGAGAGGGTACTTCTGAAATAAGAGGCTTTCAAAGGCAGCGAGCTCAATGCCCAGGCACCACTGGTGGTATTCAATACCCAGCTCCACTCTGATAACGTCATCAGGGCACCAAATGTGATATTTTTTCTATAATAGCAGCTATTTCAGACACCAACTGTCATAGCTCAGAAAAGAAAAGGGCTACTTGAACCAAGGTTATTGCTTCACAGCAAATAAAGTTGTATTGTATCCTGTATAAGTACACCTGGACTAGGTTTAATTGTAGCTATCATGGGTAACAATAATGAAAATGTGATGGAAGAGGCTTCACCAGCGGCAGTACAAGGCTATACTTGGGTTGCAAGACCACACTGAAGTCTATGCTATGCCATTGGCACTACGGTTGCTAACTAGCTTAAAGCTAGCACTAGATTAAAGCTCACACACATTATCCACATTACAATTGCATATCATCATATTTTACTACAGGCATAGCTACTCGTATGGGGAAAACAAGATTCGCTCTGAAAAATATGGAATCAGATTTTGCATTCATGTACATTGGCAGAGCTCCGCGCACTGCCTTCAAGGGATTGGTTTCAATGGAGCTGTACTGAATTATACCAGCTAAAGATCTGGCTCTTAGTCACTAGTGTGAAATCAGCTGTTGCTCTTCATCCAGTTGATGGCTCTGTCTTGATCTCTGCCACCTCCTTTTGTGGGTCCCGTGAAACGTCCAGAGATTTACTTCAGGTCTTAAAAGGAAACAGTGCCAGAAGTTGTGCTGGAATGTGATGCTGTTTCTCAATGAAATGCCAATGGAGAAAAGACTATGCAGACATCCAAGCACTTAGAGGCAAGTACTTTGTACAATATAAGAGACATCAAAAGGTAACAACCTTCATCTAATTCCCAAGACAAGGGCTCACATCTTAAAAAGTACCACCCAAACGGTACCCTCATGGAGAGCCTTAGCAGAAAGGCTAAGGAACAGATGGGCAATAGAAAATGAAAACAGATCGTTCCACTGGTTCAGTATTGAGGCATGCCAGCTGAGCTGGGTTGGGAAAGCTTGCAGTGTCGCTGCTCCTCCTGTGTCTGCTCAGGGGAAGAGAGGTTTGGGGCTGGAAGCCATAAGAGCCCTTAGCTTCTTATACTCACAAGCCATGGCATAAGAAGGATGTCAGTGTGTGAAGGGGTGGACTCAAAGTCCTTGCTGCAAGAGGGATTTTGCCTGCCCTAATTTACTCCAGGAGCCATTTCTGGAGCATCCCAGATTGTGGAGAGCATAAAAGGAGTGTACGACCATTTTCCCCACCACTCCCTGACTTCTGCCTTTTGGAAGACCTGTGCAGAATCAATCAGTTTCCACATTCAGGGGCTTTGATCTGACATCTTTCTCCAACAGTAGAATTTTCTTAGAGTATTTAAAATAAAAATCAGAGAAATGTAAAACACTGCTGCTGTGATTTAGAGTCACTGCATTTGTCCTACCCGCAAATTACAGAATCATAGCACATTAGGGTTGGAAGGGACCTCAGGAGGTCATCTAGTCCAACCCCCTGCTCAGAGCAGGATCATCCCCAACTAGATCATCCCAGCCAAAGCTTTGTCTAACCGGGTTTTGAAAACCTCCACTCCTACTTGCGTGCTTCTTTCAGCTGACACCGTCCCTGATGAGGTTCCTCCGACATCAACCAGCTCCTGGTCTGCCGAGAGACTAAGACATTAATTAACGCAAGCAAACATCCATGAATGAAAAAGACTCGATCAGAGGAACAGGATGCCTGATCAGCAATCACCCAACAAACAACCTCTTTTCAGAAGAAAAGGCAGCATGCAGCAAGTCTTTAATAATGAATGAAGTGGACTTTAGTGCTGAACTGACTGTAGTAGTGGCAAAGTTTCTGCACCATCCCATAAACATGTCCAGGTTCAGGGTCTTTTAACACTGCAAAGAGAAAGCAAGTACATAAGAGTAAAGATCTGTTTGCTGGTGTGCTTCTAAACACTGCGGCATCAGTGAGGGGATCTGCTGCTATAGGTCGTTCCTTCTCAGCTTCCAGTTCAGCTTTTCAAGGTCTTATTGAGTGAAGGTTATTGTGTCTTACTGCACATCTGTGCATTTTTCAAATCCTGAGCCAGATTGTGTCTCAAAAGCATGGCTCTGTACTCTGTGTGTGCGTGCGTGCATGCAGCCATGCATCAGTGGATGTCTCAAGACAGACTCTGACCGACCCTGTCAGGACTTCTCTAGGATTTGGAAGGAACTAATGCTACAGTAGGGAAATTATTAACCCTCAAAGGATGCAATGAGTACTAGCCATCCTTCATGCCACTTTCTGTCTATCTAGGTTCTCATAACAGCGTTGGTCACCGTAGTAGCTGAGCTCCCTTCCAGGAGAGACTGAACAGCATGAGCCTCAGCCATATACTGCCAGGAGTTCCTGATCCACCGGTTTTAGTTAGATGGTGGGAAACAGGGAAGTGAGCAACCCCCTCTTAATGATGGTAGTAAAGCTAGGGGGACAACAGATGGCCAAACCTCAGCGCAGAACGAGAGGCAGAACAGGACCAGAATAGGTGACATGATAGACTATTGCATGGGGCAAAGGTTCTCCAAGGCTGTGACTTTACTTACATGTGATGTGGACTCCCAGGCCACCTTATTCACTTGACTTGGAAACTTCAGCTGCTGCTGCTGCTTTCTCAGATCTCATCTTTCCACTGGGACTCTTCTCTAAGGAGAGCGCAGGAGGAGCAGGTGCGGAGACAAAGAAAGCAGTGAGAGGCACAGCTGTTCTGGATCAGTAGATCCTGGACAGACTGAAGCAAGGTGAACATGTTTGCATCACTGCTTTTCTAAGATATTGTTTCTTTAGACATGTTGCAAGGTATTGAATGCCCTCTACTCTGGCTGACTTCAGTGGGATCAGAGAACTTGATCTGGTACTGTGCGTTGTCAGACTGCTGACTACCCGCACTCTTCCCTTCTCTCTCTTTCTTTCTTGCCAACCCCTACAGACGCATTCATGCACACACTGACATATTCAGCTAATACTGCAAACCAGCCTCCGATTCTGTGGCAATGACAAGCTGACTATGCATGTAAGAAGTGGGTGCACACCCATCAGGCACATACAGATCAGATCATTGGCTTTCCATCTGCCCCATTTTTATGCATGCATTCGTTATGTATGCAACTGTGGTGCATGGTATTGGAAGTGAGGGCTGCACTTTTGCCCCTGAAAGCTGATGGTTTGCATTAGCTTTTGTCCCTTAGCCAATGTAGTCCAGAGATGCTGTATATGCCAATACATATTTAAGGAAAATAGAATTTTGCAACTTGTTGGGGATAACAATTGTTGGCAGTGGCTCTGAACATCTTCTAAGGATGCAATATTTGTTGTGACACATTGTCTAGAAATGACCAAATATCCCTAAATATTCAAGAGAGAAAACACACTGGGTTGGGTGAGAGAAGGGAGGGAGCACTTTATGCTGTGAAATAAAAGCAGAGAGGAACAATAACTACAAATGGACATGGATACTGCCATGTCTGTAAGCTTTGACTTCTGATAGATGAAAAAAGGCTTTGCTTAGTAAAGTGGTTACACTACTGAGAATAATTTACCAACTGAGTAAAACTGTGGCTGGCAGAGGACTACACAGAGATAAAAGCAGACAGACTGTCAAGAAGCACTTATCTGCTATGTACCAAAAGGGGTTATTTTTTGTCACTGCCAGCTGATGTGTGTCCTAACAGCACCAACCTGCGGTGTTTTCTTCTCTCTCTTCCTGTCAAACTGCCAAAGCTGATTAAAGTGAAGGGGGTCTATCCTTGAAGTGGGATTTACTGAAACAAATAACCAAATCAGGAAACTCAAAATAGCCAAGTCTCCCCATGTGCACAGGGCGGCTGGGTGGCTGAGAAGGAGGGTGAGCACCTGCTTTGTGTCACTTCTCATAAGTAGTTGCATGACTGCTGGACTTCTCTGGTTCCCTGTTGCTTCCCTGCTGGACGTCCCATCCTGGTGAACGTTTGGAGCACCGGTTAGTTTTACTTCCGGGTGTTGTTCTCACTTCCATATTGGCTCAGTGGTCCCAGGGTGAAAGAACGTGTTTCCCTGAAAAAAAAATAACCCAGCCACTTTACATAACCAAGCCTATCAATATAGGGTATTTGCCTCCTGTTGGAGTGCTGTTGCGAGTCAGAACAGAAGAGAAAGGGGAAAAGGAGTTTCTTTCCTGTGAAAGAAGACTGTTGCACCACTTCAGGCCAGGCAGATGTTGTTTTGGGCAGTTTTCGCAGAGGCCAGATGTTAATAAATGGACTGGATAAGCCTTCCTGCTCAATTTACAGCCAGTCTGGTATGTAATGATTCTGCTGCTTTCGGGGTGGCACAGTCAATTCAGCTACCATAGGCTGTTGTGCAGCCCTGATTACTGTGGTATCCAAGTGCCTTACAATCTGCAGTGCATTTATCCTCAAAGCAGCTGTTGAGGAGAGAAGTCTTGTTAGCTCCCTGTTACAGATTCATGGAACTTAAAGCCAGAGCGGACCATTACATCTCTCGTCCCCTGTATAACACAGACCATATTTCACCCAGCTACCCATGCTCAGCCCGGCGACTGCTGTTGGCTAAATCGTATCTTCCAGAAAGGCATTTGAAGATATCAAGAAATGAAAAAGTCACCATTTCACTAGGTAGCTTAAGACAGTGGTTAATCTCCCTCTGTAAAGACAGAGTCGCAGGCAGCCAGGCTTAGTGATTAGTTCACCGGAGAAGGCAGGAGCCAGAGACCAAAGGTACCCAAACTGAAGGGTGATTCCAGGAGCAGAGCCCATGTTACAGGCCAAGGCAAGGTTTGAGAGTCAGAGACAAAATTACCCAGTCCAAGGGAGAAATCCAGGGGCAGTGTCCCATCACCGGCCAAATCAGGGGTCTGGAATCAGAGACCGAGTTACCAAAGCAAGGGGGAATTTCCAAACAGCCAGAGTCCCGAAACAAGAGCAGAGTGGGTCAAAACTCATAAACCATGAGCAATAGGGTCCAGGGAGGATAAGCAGAACAGACCATTGGAAAGGACCATTGTCTGGCCTGCAGCCTGCTGCCACCGGGGGACATAAAAGAGGAGGTTGCTATCCCCAACAACCCATCAGGAGGCCCTAGCAGTGCCCAGCTGGTTCATCACCAGCCAAGGTGGAGCTGCCAGTTAGTGTCTCTGGCCAACTGGGCAGTTAATCCTGGCTGGGCTGCCTGTCAGGGATCCTGACACCCTCACTATCAAAAGCTTATGCATGATTCCCAATCTGAACTTAGTTTCAGTTTCCAAGTGGAGATAGAGAGAGATCAAAGCCCAGGCCTTTAAAAGTACTGAGTTGCCCAACTCCTATTTGTGATCTGGACCTAAGGGTTGCCTGAGGGTATGGTGGTAGACCAAGCTTCAGGACTCAACTCTTCTGTGTCCTGATGACTGAACCATCCTTCTTTTCTCAAGGAAGATGTCTCCAAGGGCTTGTTTCAGGGGGTGCTATAATTGTTGTAAGCGTGCTGGAAAGAGCAAGCCATTTTCATTTTTCTCCGAGAGACATCACACAAACATCTAACATCAGCTCAGTCCCTCAGGTATATAAAAGATCTTCTAGGACCAGCTGAGGGAGAAATTAAAATAACTCTTTCACTTCTCTTACGTTGTGGGCACCTAGTTCAGTCCTGAAGCAGTTTCTGGCAGCCTCAAGGTGGTTACATCCATGTAATCTAACTCTACATGCTGATGGGACCCCCCAGTTCCTCTTTCAGGGCTAGGAGCACTGGAAATGGGCTGAATGTGGCCCATGGCATATGGATCTGGGCCCCTTGTTATTAGACAGATATTGATAAATGGAAGGGAGTTCACTGAAGAGGAATGAAAATGATCACAGACCTGGATGAAACTATTAAGCATGACGGATGAGCTAGAAACATCCAGGCTGGCTTAGTGATGGAGAAGCAGGGACTTAATAATAGCAAATTGGTTTGAAAGATATAAGCACCAGGATGGAGATGGATTATTCATGGAGAAGCATGGGGATATAACAGAGAAAAATCTAGGCTGCTTATCAGAATAAGCTTCCTGGCAGTAAGTGATAGTAGGCTGAGGAATTGTCTCCTATAGCAGAAGTTTTAGGCCACTACTGGGGACTTTAATGATGACACTAATGGGAAAGCATTACTAAATAACATGATTAAGTGGGTGACAGAGAACACTCCTCTCCTGGCAGAACAATGGACTGAATAACAGGATAGGCTGCTTTTATCTCTACCGTCTCTGACTCTGTCACTTGTCACATCAGTTCCACACGTTACAATCCTCCCAGTTCATGTAGACCAGGGGTGTCAAACTCATCTGGCCCCTTGGGCTGGATAAGGGGCAAGGAGCCAATCTATAAGCTGGTTCAGACATACAGATAAGCCCCAGATGCTGGAGCCAGCCCACAGGGCTAGTCCAGCACAGGTGCTGCATATAGTTTGCAGCACGTGTGCTGACTCCAGCCCCACCTACCGCATGGAGCGCTCTCTGGCCCCAGCACCACATGTGGAGCTGCACTGCATGTGGAGCCCACATCACACTGGCCTGGTATGCTGGATCCAGCGCATGGGACCAGTCTATGGGCCTGATCCAGACTGGCCCTGGATCCAGCATGGAGGCCTGGTTTGGCATGGGTGCTGCACACAGCATGTGCCCCAGGCCAGCCTCATGTGCAATGCTCTTGCCCCAGCCCTGCAGGCACATGGTGTGTGTAGCTGGTCCAGATGCATGCTATGTGCAGTATGCAGCACTCATGCCAGACTGGCCCTGCATGCCGGTTCTGGCATGTGTGGCTGGTCTGCAAGACCAGTGCAGACCCATCCAGATCTTGTGTCTGGCACAGGTTCCACATGCAATGCATGCCCCAGGCTGGCCCTGTGTTCTGCACGCAGCACACACACCAGCTCCAGTTCTCACATCACATGCAGTCTGCACCAAAACAGCTCCATAAACTGCATGCAGCATGCAGGGCCAGGGCCAGTGCAGGCTGCATGTGGCATGCCAGTCTGCAACCCACTGGTGGCACTGTGGGCCAGATCTCTCATGGGCAGCACTGTGGGCCAGATGATAGGGCTCTGTGGGCCACATCTCTGACGCCCCAGAGGTAGGAGGCTAAGATTCCCACGCTGCTCTTGCTTAGTAGGACGCTTTCTCAGTTTCATCATTTTAATAGCCTGCTTCTATGCACATGCCTGTTCCCATCAGGTTTGGGAGGCAGAAAGGATAAATGCTATTAAAAAGGTCCTGACATAATCCTTCCATAAAGCAAACCTCAGAGCAGAGAGTTAATCTTAACAATGCTTGCCAAGGTTTTAACTTCTATTTCCCCCCCGCCCCCCTTTCATGCTGAGGAGATGTGTAACTGGGCGCTTGGGGGGAGCAGGAGCGGGGAAGGGAGGATTAAGAAGGCGAGATAGGTTGCTGGATGCTCATTTGTCTGGTAGAAGGAAATGCCTCTCTCCAGGGTGGTGCATTGCTGTGGAGCTGTCCAAGGTCTGTGGAGCATGCTGTCCTCCTCTCTCAGCAGCTTCTGGATCCTGGGACAAGGTTATAGCCTCTCTCCCTTCTGACTCTCACTTAGAGTCAATGCAGGGGAACTAATTGCCTGCCTTGTTTAATAGATGAACCTGGGGCAGCTTAACCTTTGAGGACTAACTTAAACTCTGAAATAAATTGAATAATTATCAGCTTTTAGAGAAAAGAATAATAAGCTCAGAAGAGGTTTTATTTGAAGAAACCAAGGATGCAAATTTACTCAGCTGCTAATGCATGGCCAAAGGGGGGCCACTACTTGCATTTCTCTGTTACTCACAGGCAAATCAGGCCCCCAGAACACAAGCACAGGGGCTAAATGAAGCAGTCTGATGCATTTGTTTCAGAAGCCAGACTCCTAAATTGCCAGTCACTTCAAGGCACCCACCTTTCCTCTCATGCCTTCCCTTCCCTTAGCAGGAGCGGGGTGGGCGAAGGGGCACATCCATCGAGCAGGGACAGGCATCACGTTTCCTGGGCTCTGTTTCTGGATTTGCCGGTGAACTGCTGTGTGACCCTGCATGAACCACTTAACCTTGCTGTGCCTCCTATTCCCCAGCTGTACAATCCTGATGTATTCTCAAGCATAATTATTTAATGGCTTAAACAATATTTTCAGATGTGCAGTTGAAAGGTACTTTGTAAGTGTGAGGCATTGTGGTGTCAGGAATCAGCTATTGAAAGCATTCCTCATTTTTAAGTTCAGAAGAGAGCATTATGCTATTTCTTTTTGCATGTCTTCATTACAGAGGCCATAGAGCTTCATCCAGTAATTATGGCATCAAGCCCATAATTCATGCTTCAGCTGGAGCAAATCATTGAGAAAAATACCTAGCCTTGAAAGGCAACAAGTGATAGAGACTTTATCATATTTTTAGGTAAGCTTTTCCATTGGTTAATTACCCTCGCTGCTAAAAATTATACCGTATTACTGTCTGAATGTATCTAGTGTTAGTTTATGAGCAGTAGATGATTAAGAAGCCGCTGCTATGAGCAATCGCTAACCAAAGCAGTTACCTGTAGACCATGATCATATCAGCTCTTAGCCTTCTCTTGGATAAGCTAAATAGATGGAGATTTTTAAATCTCTTAGGGTAAGACGTGTCGTCCAGACCTTAAATCATTCTTGTAGCTCTTTTGCTGAACCTTTTCCAATTTTTCAACATCCTTTTTAAAGCATACATTTCAGCACTGCAGCCAGGAATGTCTCACTAATTCTGCAATGCCACCTCTTATACTCCCAAATCCCCCTATTTATACATTCATTGATCACATTAGCCTTCTTATTTAGAGCTTTGCATTATGAGCTCAAGGTCAACTGGTTATAATCCATGATTTGTATGCTTATTTCAGTGTTTCTGAATGCTCAAAAATATTCTGGTGGTGACTCTCAGGTATCTTGATGTGACTTGATCTATCTTTATAGTTAGGAATAAAATGAGGAATCAGTGCTGTGATCTATATTGGCTTAAGTGTTTGTGATAGAAGTTGGATAAGAGTTGGAGATGGGGTTTGACTGCCAAATTTTGAAAGCTCTTCTTTTAAGATTTCATCCCTAAATGGCAAAATTCTTCTAGAATAATTTGCAATTTTGCATGACACTTTTCCTGTTTCCTAATAAATCCAAATCAGTTTTGGAACATTGTCTTCTCTTGTGTTTTAATCCTGTTGAACCTTGTTGCCAAGAAGGTTAATGGCATCCTGGGCTGCATTGGTAGAAGCGTTGTAGCAGGGTCAAGGGAAGTGATTCTTCCTCTCTATTCAGCATGGGTGAGGCCACGTCTGGAGTACCGTGTCCAGTTTTGGGCCCCTCCACTACAAAAAGTATGTGGATAAATTGGAGAGAGTCCAGCAGAGGGCAACAAAAATGGTGAGGGGGCTGGAGGACATGACTTATGAGGACAGGCTGAGGGAACTGGGCTTATTTATTCTACAAAAGACAAGAGGGGACTTAATAGCAGCTGTCAACAACCTGGAGGATGGTTCAAAAGAGGATGGAGCTGGACTGTTCTCAGTGGGGGCAGATGACAGAACAAGGAGCAATGATCTCAAGGGAAGTTTAGGTTAGATATCAGGAAGAACTTTCTCACTAGGAGGGCGGTAAAACACTAGAACAGGTTACCCAGAGAGGTGGTGGACTCTCCATCCTTGGAGACTTTTAAGACCCGGCTAGACAAAGCCTTGGCTGGGATGATGTAGTTGGGGCTGGTCCTGCTCTGAGCAGGGGATTGCACTAGATGTGACCTCCTGAGGTCACTTCTAAGCCTCATTTTATATGATTCTATGAATCTGGTTTAAAATTAAAACAGCGGGAGTAAGTTCTGATCAGATGATTTAAAATTTGAGGTTGTATTGAGGTTTCAAGTGGGAGCCTCTAATAGGAGGCCCGGGCCCCAGGGGTGGCTGTGACCCCTAGTGACTTCTGCCACACTCCGGTTCCTTGGAGCACCCTCCCTTACTATTTTTCCTGCCAGGCCTTGATGTTGCTCATAGAGCACTAAATTATGGCTTTTCTGGCTGTACCAGCTGCCTTATGAGCTATATACATGGATTGCATCTGCCCCTATAGCCACACCCATGCCTTGCAGATGTTACTCTCCATCCAGACTCCAGCTTGTGCAGGTTTCAGCCTTCTTAGCTTTGACCTTCTGGTTGCTCTGTCTGGGAACCCCTAAGCCTCAGTGCACTGGCTCTGGCCTGGCTTCCCAGTCCCAGTCCTGTCTTCTCAGTCCCAGCTTCAGTCGTGCTTTACTCTGTTGAGGTTCAAGCTCTGGCCCCCTTGGCTGTTTGCTTGCCTCTGCTTTGCTTTTGGGCACAAGGTCTGGCCCTCTTGCCCCTTAATCTGCCCCGTCTCACCTTCAGGGAGCAGGCTTTGGCCCTTTTTCCTTTAGCCTGCCCCTGTCTTACCCTCTCTGGGCTCAGCACCCAGGGTGCTCCTGAGGCACCCTGTGCATGGTCTCCAATCCTCCCCTATGAGCCACAGCCAGTCCTCTGGTCTTAGTCATCTCTACCATTTAAAAAAAAAGAAAAGAAAAGAAAAGAAAAAGAAAACAGTCCCCTTGGGTATCCAGAAAACTGAAATCAAATGAAATTCAGGATCAACCCCATCCCAAGGTAAACTTAAGGCAAAGCAAAAGAAAAAGAGGTTTCTTCATCTGCACAGTAAGGCTCTTCATACCGATCCCTTCCAGCTCCACAGCAATATGCCTGGGCGGTCCTCTCCCTTCCTCAGTAAGGGCTAGGCTGACCACTGGCTGGAGGGTGGTCCTCTTATACTCCTAAGCCCCTCTTTTTCTGGCTAGCTCACCCTATCACACCGTGCAAACCCACGGTTCCCTCACTGGGTGGTTCTGCCCTGCTTGGGTTTGATGCACCTGCCACGTGGGTGCTGCTGATCCTGGAAACCCTGTCCCCACTCCCTATATTGTCTCTTCTTGCAGGTCCCCCTCTCTCAGCTATAAAGACTCTCCCCTTAAAGGACCTTCATAGGCCCTGCCCGTCCCCCAGCTGTCTCCCAGTAACAGGGTGAAGGTTCCCTCTTACAGAGCCCATCTCATACACTGAAGCGGATGTTAGGCTTATAAAATATTCTTACTTGCCCCTTTTAACAAGGGGGACTTTGCTGCAGAACTCTGGAAAGAAATTATGACAGAAAGGATGCCAGGGAAGTAGTTTTACAATTCATATCACAGTGTGAGAAGTGAAGGGGCAAGAAATGCAGAGAGAGGAGTTCGTACTGGTGCATACTGGTGTGTGCACATGCATATTACTTCTGCCCTCTGCCGACACCCTGCATGTGAACAGGAGCCTTATGACACGTTTTGAATTACAGTGGGATGAGCACAAAGGATCTTTGTACATAGCCAACAAGCACCAGTTATAACAGTAGGGTCACGGTACAAGAAACCTCAGAACTTCATAAAGTCACTAGACTGATACAGTCACTTTAAAACAAAGGATGTTTATTAAAAATTCATTCAAATTAAAAACCCATGCCACTTAGAAGTGAATAAAAGAAGGCAGGTTTCAAACGTGCTGTCTTCCAAGGAAAGAGGAGGCTACATTTTAAATAGAAGCCCTTGGTTTTGAATTGCCTCTGAGCTAGCTTCTGCCATCTGCACCTTCCTATGCTGCTTTGATATTAATCAGGTTCCCAACTCCTCTTTGTTTTGGTTGTTTTACATCTTCCCAACCTCAGCTTTTAAGGAGTAGCCCGAGAGGAAAAATGCATCAGAGCAGAGCCTTGGCTCACCCTGGGATAATGCCTTGTAAAATCCTGACACTCTCGCATCCCTTCAGGTTTGTGTCAAGATGGCAGCTTTACTTCCAAGGCAATTATCTGGGGCCCAAGCTAAGCAGGAGGCAACTAACTAGTAGCATACGGGACTTTCATCTGCCAATCTATATAGGACAGCTGACTCCACTCGTGCGCTTCAGCTGATACCTGACTTTTGAAACAAAATGGATTTTCATCACAGATTTATTCCATGACAATTATTGCAAATGCTTCCAGCAAAGATGACCCTCCAGAAGATGACATTCAAATCCTATACTTTCTTCCTGACATGTGGGCTGATGCTAATGCAGTCATGTATATAGCACCCTATTGAGACCACAGGCATTACAAACCTCCAGCAAGGCATAATCCTTATCCTAAAATTTGTTTTCTAAAAGATCGGATAAGGAAATGCAACACATGGCAATAGAAAAAGAAAAGCAAATAGAATTAGAAAAGGTGGAAGTACTGTAGAAGGGTACAATGATAGAGGGCTCTGGGGAGAGGTTTGAAGGAAGAAATAAGTCATGGGGAGGACAAGAAAATGGGTATTTCATATATATAGAGGTGAAAGCATCATGGCAGAAAGCAAGAAGCCAAGAACAGAAGGAGATGGACAGAGCGATCAGTGTTGAATTATAGAATAAGGGATATGAGAGGAGATGACTTAGTCAAACAGAAGTTAGTAGGGCCCTGAAGATAAGGATTAGGCATTTGGATCTGGTAAAATAGAGGTAAATATTGGAGGCAAAGAGAACAGGCTGGTGTGGTTAAAAAAGGATGAAGATGGGATTTTTTGCAGGTGTTTGGCTAGACTGGCAGTCAGAGAAGAGAAGGTTACATTAGCAAATGGAGCTAGCTAAAAAAAATGTTCTTTCCTCTCAAAAATATTTCTGTAGAAAACATCTCCTCTTGAAAATGTCCTGTTGCAAAAATATAGGAAATTTAACAAGAATGAGTGAATGTATCCTCTTCCCCATGTTCCCATACTTCCTTACTGTTTCTGAAGTGCTTTCATTTAGGAAACAGTAAAAAAGCCCTTATCATAGCTACTAGGAGAAACATACTTTAAACCCCGTTTAATCTTTCTTAAACACACCCGTGAGATGATAGGCCTGGTTTCCTGCACCTTACTCTGGGTACAGTCGTGCAGTCCAGCTGATCTTGGACTGGATTCTCAGGGTGGAAATACCCGGTCCTCCAACAGGTGAACAAGAGAGGTCCAAATCAGTTTTGATGCAGATAAAGAGTTCCCGTTCATGAGCCTGTGCTTTGTTGCCCATTCCTTCTTTCCTTGACCCCTTCTGTTGGTCCTCCATTTACATACTTAACAAGAGAGTCCCTAAGAGGCCTCCCATCCAGTTTCTAGCCAGCAGGTTTAACTGCTACATATCTCTTGATAGTTTTCTATATTACCACATGCAGGACGGGACCATAGGAACAGGTGGTTTATATTATTTACCATTTCATACATCTGTTGTGCTCCTGGAAGTGAACAACACATTTTTTCCAAGTTGCCAATCAATAAAATACCTGCTTTAATTTCTATTGATTTATTTGCCTGTTGCTCTGTATGACAAAAAACCATAGTCAGTGATGTCCTCAGAGCTTTCATATTCCTCTTTCATGTTTCAGCCACTGCAGCAGCAACATATTTTATGAAAATCTGTCTTGTTTATGGAAACTTAAGATTTCTTAAGGAACTGGTGCTTTGTAAAATGCCACAGTGGTCTTGGGTCTAAGTTGGTAGGAAAAGGACATTATGTGTGGTTCGATAACATTGTCTATATAAGAAAGA
>NW_005842261.1:392269-437040 GCF_000455745.1 Alligator sinensis | reverse complement strand
ATTCAGACCTTTGGATTTACCACCTAGAGGTGGAGTACTCCTTTTCTCTTCTTTCTTGTTTCATTGCATGCTGTGAGACATGTACCCTAGGCCTGTGCGAAGCAGCTAGCATTCGCTTTGGATTCGGACAATTCGGGGGACAGTGGTTCAATTTCGTGATTCGAATCAATTCGGCTGAATCTGATTTGGAGATTCGGCTACTGCCAAATCAGCCGAATCTCTGAATCGCCCCAGCTCTGGCCCTTTAAGAAAAAGATACCTCCCACCGGACTCACTGGTTCCTGCCCAGCGGGGGTGTTCCCTGCTGTCACCCACTGCTGCACCACGTGGGGGGCTCTGCATGAGCTGGTGAGTTTGGGCTTTTTTGGGGGTTCCTTTTTCTTAAAGGGCTGGAGCTGGGTCAGGCGGGGCAGCCATGGGAGAGGCTGGGGGATCAGGGGAGGGGGGGGAGCCATGGAGGGTTCTGGAGGAGTGGACGGGTGTCGGAGGGAGCTTGGGGGGCCTGGCAGAGCAGGCAAAGGATGGGGCCTGGTGGGGGTCCCCCCATGGTCCCCCACCCCCTCTTACCAGCTCCGAGTCCAGGTCCAGCTCCCCACTGCAGTGGGTAGGGACTGTTTGAATCCTCGAAGCTCGCCGAATCTTTGCCAAATTGATTTGGAAAGCTTCAAATCAATTCTGACCTTTTTATTGGTCCCCTGATTCAATTCAGATTTGGAGATTTGGCCACCAAATCAGGCTGAATCTACTCTGAATCGAATCAGCACCCAAAGCTTTGCACAGCCCTAATGTACCCCATCTGAGACACAAGCAATTAAAGACAGAAGCAGTACCACTGGTCATGATTTTGCTGCATCTACAGTGGAGTGAATGCTCTGTTGACAAAGATGTCCATCTACAGTGCTTGTGAACCTAGCTCTCTATTGTATGGCAGCAAAACATGGACTCCTTATGCTTAAAAAGAAAGAAAACTGAACAGTTTACATCTTCAATGTCTCTGCCATATCCTGGACATAACGTGGCATGATGAAATCTCCAAATCACTGCTCTGGAACAGGCCAAGATACGCAGTAAGTATGTTCATGCTCCTGAGACATTGGGTAGGACACATCAATTGTATGAGTGATGGCTGAATCCCCAAGGACATACTCCATGGTGAGCTGGCCACTGGCAAATGCCAATTTGGCCGGCCCAAACTCCGTTTTGTTGATGTCTGCAAGAAAAGCCTTCATGAGCTGTGCATCTATGGCCAATGCTGGGAATCAATCACTTTGGACCACTGCAAGTGGAAAGTTGCCATGAAGCAGGGCCTATGGTGCTTTGAGATGGAGAGGGTCAGTGATGAGCTAGAGAAGACAAGTCAGAGGCAGGCAAAACAAAATTGCACTTGGCATGCTAGTGCAAGCTCAATGGAGTTTATACGTGCAACTTACTGGAGGGTCCGCTTGTCGTGCACTGGACACCACAGCCATTCAAGAAGCTGTGGTGGTACCCAGTAACCCATCAAAGGCACCATCTCCATAGTTTCCCAAGATGGATGGATGCCAATGATGATGACAGTGGAGGAGAAGACAGACTTTCTGGGCTTCTTCACAGCTACTGCACAGGAGAATACAACATTTATTTTACCTGCTAGGCAGCTAAGTGCAATCCTACTTCAACCTGCTTCAGTCTCTGAAAAAACCCCCCATTAATGCCTCTATTTTTGCAAGGTGCCTCACCTTAGTTTTAATACAAAGTTACAAAAAAAGAGTGAAGATAAGGAGGACCTGCCCACCTTTTTCATTAACCATTTTTTTCTGGGGCTTGAGCAGACTGGAATAGGATCACACACCTCTGCCTAAGCCCACTGAGGCACCTACAACCGGAACAGGATCTGGTCCTGGAACAGGTTCAGAAAAGACCTGTTGACAGTCGCATGCTAGTCTTTTGCTTCTTGTTTCGACTGCCACTAGACCCGAGAAAAGCATGTTTGGGGCCTTTCTTCGTAATGGGCAAAGCAACTTTGTCTAAGTGAAAGTTCATGCCTATGTTATCTGATCGGTTCGAAGGCATGCTTGCTACCTGTGGAGACACTCAGGAGGACAGCAATTGGCTTAGCATAATAACGGTGATAAAAGCTACTTATCCTACTAGAGCAGCATAAAAACTTCCCATGCACAAAGGGTCAGAACGATAGTGCTTATGCTTTTGATACAGAAGGCTCTTTCTCCCCCAAAAGGCTTTGTTCCACTGTGCTTTGTTTACAAGACAAATAGGTTTTACGCTACTCTTAGCTCAGTAGGATTATGCCACAATAACAAAACCTCCTGTCCCCATCTCCTGGAGGAGGCAGAGCATTCACCTTGAACAATTCGTTCTTGCACAGATCTGAAGCTGCTCCCTAGTCAAGGAAATTATGCAAAGATGCCTCTCGAGTAAAGAACTGGAGCGGGCGGGTGAGTCAGGCTGGAACCAATGGCTTGCTGCCTGACTGCTGAGAGGAGAACGGGCTTCATCTAATCAGCTGTGGACCAGATCCTTGCCTGCCAATCCGAATAAATTACCGTGTTATTGCCACCCTCGATGCATTATCTCCTCTCCCCTTCCCAGCTCGCCCCCTGCTGGGTGTGAGACAGAACAGAGTGTTTCTAATGCTAGCCGTGTTGAATAAACTTGTCTCTCTGCCATCACAGACTATCAACAATGCCAGGATTAATAATGGGCCATAGTAAATGGGGAACAAGGCTGCTGAAGCTTATAATTGTATGGCACTAAAGAGAGCTCCTTGTTCTTATCTCACCGGGGCTTCGCCAGCTGCTTGTACCTGGGCTTGCCCCTTGTTTCCTTCTGGAGACAACCCCATCCCTCCCAACACCTCTTTTTAGCTGAACTGAATCAGTCCTAGCAGGTAGAGCAGTCATGCTTCTGGGGACTATTTCCAGCTCTCCCTGGCTCACTGCGGGTAAGTTGATTCCTCTTGCTGGGTCTCAGTTGCCCAGTCTACAAAATGGATCATGCTTGCACCATGAAGTGGGGCTTCATCAAAGTGCTAGAAGCTCTTTGGATGGACAGGGCTACAGATATGCAATGTGGTAGGCAGGGTTCAGCGCCTTTACCTGGCTAGCAGAGGTGCCTTCTGAGAGACCTCTAGGGCTGTGCCCACTCCATACGGCTGCAGTGGATTGCCTCCGAAAACAGCCAGCTCTCTGCTGCTCTGAGCTGTGGGATGCACTGCTAAACAAAAAAGGATCAGGCAGCTACTGCAGCACATCTCTGCTAACGTTTGTGAAGCGCTGGTGTCACAGGCACTTTCCAAGAAATAATAACAATAAAGATGGAAACAAAAAGCTTCAGTCCTGCCTGAAGAGTCACGCAGATGCAGGCATCTCGGAGCTGAATAAAGGTGATTGAAAGGCAGTGAGGAGTGTTGGAATAAGTATGGGTGGGGGAAGCTGGGAACCAGAAGCCATGGATTCATGCAGCGGAGACTGGGGTCTCATTGCACTAGATCAGTGGTCTCCAACCTTTTAAAGTAGATCACCATTGGAATTTAAAAGCAACCCAAGATCTACCGTGCGCTGCCACCACACGCATCCCTCTGCCCAGCAGGTAAGTCTGTGGGAAAGGAAGGGGGGTCAGATCAAGGCAGAGTGAGAAAAAATTATTTGGGGGTGCACCTCCCCAGCAGGTAAGTCCCAACCAGACAGGGCCCCAATCAACTTCCTGCCCCGACTGGAAGGGCCTCGATCTAGCCCACCCCCCATCCATGGACTGACCTGCTGGGCTGGGGTGCATATGTGCTTGCACGCGGGCAGTCAGCCCCCCACCCCAGCCTTGGATTGACTCCAAGAGGCTCCAAGATCTACCGCAAGGGGCTCTGAGATCCACTGGTGGGTTGAGATCCACTGGTTGGTGACCACTGCCCTAGATGCTGTAAGCATGCACGCCACACACACATGCACAAACACAGAGACAGACAGACAAGAGTTTTCATCAAAACTCTTCTCCAATGGACAACTGGTTTCTTGACCAAGAGCAGTTTTAGCAGAGCATTTCCACTTTCTTAAAAAAGGAATCAGTTTTTATTTCATTGGGAAACCAACCATTTTAACAAAATGTGTCCCTCCCCTTCTGCAGTTTTTGCTTGATGCTTTTTAGTTTCTGGATCTTCATCGAATAATAGCATTTCCCAACCCTCCTCCACCATTTTCCCAGCTTCATCAGCCTCTGCTTCGTTTCATTAGGCAATGCTCTAGAGATTCTTCCACATAAATCTGATGTGGACAATGCAGTCCAAACACAATAGATTGAGAGTTTGGATTTCAAGCATTAAAAGCATTAAAAGGCTTTACGTTTGTGGGCTGCCCCCACCTAGACACCCAACCGCCTACTATGTTTCGATCCATGTGCTCTTAAGCTTCCCTTGGTCTAGAGGGGGTGGAGGAGTGTGCAGGTTCTCTGTTACCCTCCAGGGAGATGGGACCTTGCAACCCATATGCCTTAAAGTCCACAGGCTTCCCCTTGGAGAAGGAAGGGAAGCTCCCAGGACCACAGCTGACCCCAGCAGCATAAGCACACACTTTCCAGTCCCGCGGGGACCCTGTATTTACCTCTTCAGTGACATGCAATAGTTGAAACAAACACATGTGTGTCCTATATAAGGTTTCCAAAGTCTAATCTCTCCTCAGTTGAGCTAGCACAAGAAATATGCCTATCTAGACAAAACCGTGAGATACTCATACTCTTTCACCTTTATCACTTTCCTGACCAGTTGAGCATACCTTGGGCATAGGTCAGAGTCCTCTGACGTATCCAGGAGCCATCTTTCTCAAATGAGGCTTTTCTTTCAAGTCTTGCCTTCTCCTGTGCAGCCAGTTTCCTGCTTCTTTGTCTGGCCCTGCAGATAAATCAGACATTGCTCCTACAAATGCAAGCCCCTTTCTTCCTTTCCCCTGTCTAAGCTTATTGTGTTTCTCTAAATGCCTCCTAGATTTCCAGACAAGGTTCTTTGGATGAATCTGATATCTTAAATTAGACCAACTAAAATAGCTGGAAAAAAAAATTTTAAGCAAGCTTTCAGGTTCAAAAACCCTTTGTCAAGCTGAGGACATTTCAGCAGTTGGTATGCGCTCTTCCTGGATGGAATAAATTCAGAGATAATTCAGCCTCCTAGAGTTCCATGAGTCTCTGGCCCATGGTGTTTTAGACCCATCATTGACATCTAATCGGTATTTTGTCCTGCTTGGGGATTTTCTACTCTCTAAATTACATCTTTTCTGAAAGAAAACTGGATTTGTTAAGGGTGTTATCATCTCAAAGTGCTGCCATTTGAGCAAGAACAATCAAGGTTTAACAGTCTTCCTGATCTAGGAGATAAACGGCATGGTCCCGTTGGCATATATACACTGGGGCCTTCTATGGTACCATGATATCAAAACTACTACCAGAGTTCATGACTTGGTACAGACATACCCCATAGGTATGTGTCACATAAATGTATCCATCTGCCTATTCAGATCATTGTTAAAAGATTTCCTGGGGGAAATGTGCTTTATAGATGGATACAATATAATGAAAGCAGCAGCACAATTTTGGAGACAAAACAAGTTCAGGAAGATGCTTATACAAACCCTGACAAGTCTGCCAACCTGATTCCATCAGTGGAGAGTACTTACTGGCCATAATCTTCTTGCTTGACCAAAGTCCCCTTCGCATTGTAATGATCTAATGTACATGGCCATCCCAGGAGCACCCGCTGATGGCCAGGATCTCTGCTGGTGACAGTGCTCAGTTGGGATATGCAACAAGGCCTCCAATGTGGAATAGATGTTTTGGTTCTGTTGAGTAACCTTTGAGCATGACAGAAAAAGGAGGGGAAAGGAGAGAAATCAGAGATAATCAATCAAAAGAATCAGTTTGCGGGATACTCCGAAAGACTGTTTTGCTGGGGGAATTTGGTGTTATGCACTTGCTAGAGTGGAAAGCAGACAAACTTTTCCTAAAGAGAAGAATACTCCTTATTGTCATGATAAAGGGCTACTGAGCTCCATGCAGCCACTACCTGAATAGGGAAATGGGAAAAGATAAAGTGAAAAAACAAAGTGCAGGTCATTATTTTCAAGTCTTTTTGGCATGACAACATGGGAGGGGAAAGGCTCTTCATTATCATCTGAGTTGAATTGACAGGTATTAGCTTTGGGGAAGCCTGTGGCAGGGTAGAAAAGCAGATTGGCAAATGCACACAAATGAGGTGGCGCCAGGACAAAGGAACCTATGGGAAAAACAGTGCATAAAACATAGATACAGCTTATGCAAATGCATAACTGTGGCATTGCCAGGGACTGATCAGGAGATACATTTGACTCACTTGCTGCCCTCTTCAGCAGCCATGTGCTGGTTTTCAAGGCTTCCAGTAAACCTAACCCTGACCCATTCCTCCTTTCTTTAGCTCCTGTGTTGCGTCTCCCAAATCATGAGCATGAAACTTAAAAAAGATGAGCAAGTGAGTGAAGCAGCAGGCCTTGAGGCTCAGGATGTGGGGATGAAGTGGCCAGAGTTGCTCTGAGCTTGTCACAAATGAGAACCACTCTGCATATCTTAGGAGCTGTACATATCTTGCTCCTTAGGATGCCGTGCTGCCATGCATGGCATCCCAGCAGTCCATGTGCAAGAAGATCTGGGTGGGCAGCAAAAGTGAACATACTGAAGTGACTCAACTCAGATGAGACTGGCAGTGATTTTACCTATAGGCTTCCCATCTCCCCTGGCTGAGGTAGAATTGGGATAAGAGACAACAGGTGCAGGTCACTTAGAGCAGGTTGAAATATGCCACAAGCTCCGAGAGAGGTGAAGCTAGAGGAGGAAGAGCCTTTTGGTTCCACTTTGGGTTTCACTCACTGCCAGGAGGATTTCCTGATCGAACGGAGACCACTTTCTACCTGCTGCAAGCTTCCACCCTGAACCCATCTCTTGGCATGGTGAGAAGAGGAGACTGGTTAATGGTTCTGTAAACTGGCATCTTAGCAGATGGCCAAGAATACAGATGTGACAGGAGTCATTATGTGACTCTTAGTTGAGTGCTACAGGCTGGATTCTGGTTCAAGTGTATGGAAATGTCCTTTCCTTCTTGGGGTTATGGTGTTAGACCTTTTCCATTCAAAAGATGACCTGCATCTATGTACTACATACTATGATGTTTTTACTCCTTTCTCATGCCTTGCAAAGGGTTCAGAGCACCAAGATAAACACCTACATATTCATTTTGCGAGGGTGAAGTAGGGGGGTTGGCCTCCATTTCTCAGTGGACCAGATCACAAGCACCACAAACACTGTTGAGCTCCTTGTGACAGCCGCAGCAGAGACAGAATAGGAAAATGAGAGAGAACTCTTCTGTTTAAAGGTGTGACTGGGGATTTAGGCTCACATCTGTAAAAGTTTTAGGTGCCTTGTTCCCACTGGCTCATGCTTTTAGCCGTGAAGATTCAGAAGTCAGACTCCACTGAGGCCAATGCTCTGCATTGCTACATTATTTGAGGCCCTTAGATAATTTTTGGTTAAAATGATAACTCTCCGATGTCATTTTTCAAATTCCCTTTTGAAAAGCAATTTTAGGTCCCTAACTTAATTTACATGCTCTGCTAAAAACAATCCTATCCTCCCTAGCTCAGGCACTGCATCAAGCCTGTTTGGTGCTTACTTGCAGGAGGAAAACTTGAGTCTGTCTTGCACTCTGAAGTCCCCAGATCATTGCATCTCTGCTGCTTTCTCCCCAGCTGCCTCAGCCTCAAATTATTTCGAGGAAGAAAAGTATGTCATTTGGTAGCAGTTACTGATCTGTCACTCACCTGCTCAGGGGTACTGAATCCATTAAATAGAAAAAAACCCTGCTTTTAAATTACATTTCACATTAAACTACCTCATTACCGTGAAAGCAAGATGAAATACACTGCAAGTGCGTGTGTGTGTGTGTGTGTGTGTTTAATCTTATGTCTTAATATCAGTCCCTATTTGGTGGGGATATGTTTAGCTGGGAAGATTACAGACCAGGCTGTAACCCAAAAGAGGACAAAAGATTGACTTCAGCCATGTCAAAGAGACCTTGTGAAATATTAACTGCTAAAGCATATAAAAGCATGCTCTCCCCACGCTCACTCATCAGTTGACCCAGCCTGATAAATGGGACAATTTAGAGATTGAGCACAAATTGATATGTAAGAGAATTCTGTCTAGACTATGCAGCATAAATTATTGGATGCTTATCTCCCTTGCATATGCTAACTGTCCACCCACTTGTAGCCCATGGCAAAGATAGTAAGTAAACTAAGATATAGAATTGCTAGGGGAAATCTTCACACAAAATAAATGTCTCGCTTCTCTGGGGTTTCACTGGTGTTCAGACCGTCCTGGTCTAGGAATGGAGATTTGAGCTATATATTTTTTTAAAAACTTTCCCTCTCTGTGCTTGCAGTTTGTGGATGCACTTGATGTATTTCAGCTGCCTGATGTTCTTTCCAGTTTGCAGATTTTGTCCATGGCATGTCTTTTTAATGAGCAAATTTAGGCACTAGACAGTTAGACAGACCTTAAAGGGCATGGATTTTCAGCCAGATCTCTCTTTTTCTGGCCACAGTTTTGAGGGTATAAAGTATTGCAGGCATGATTGCATGGGGTGACTGTAACCACAGTTATTTGCACCTTCAAGACTGCAGATCTGGTCCAAAACTCTCCACTGAGTCTTGTGGGCTTTCAATCAGGTCTTTTTTGTGCAAAAAATGAGAATGAGTTACAGCCAGGACGAAAATCAGGCACTTAGTATGTAAAGAAAAGTACATTTCCTGATGCTCAGACAAGTGAGTAACAAATGTCCTCTCTGTCAATAGTATCCTCCCTGCTTAATGTAGACATTGCCTAGTATTTGCTTGGAGAAAGCCAGGTTTATAGCTTCTCTTCCTAGAAATGAGATCATTACCTCTGCCTTGAAGTCAAAGTAAGTCTTGCAAAGGAGATTACCCTGGCACTTGAATCTCATCTTAGAGGCCCTATGCAAATAAACATGGGACAAATTCAATGCACATACACACATGAAAAAACCTCTACTGGCCCAGCTACCCTGAGCAAAGAAAATAAGCTTGTCTATAGAGCACTTGGCACCAGAAGTCCCAGATGGGGGGCGTGTTTCTCACCGCTGCTGCAATAGAAATAATAAATCCAATTTATAATGATCACTTAGGGCATCATTTGCATTGCAAGGAATTTTTTTTTTTGAAGCTCATGCTGTGTAACAAAACAATTGTTCACACCAGCAAGTGTCATTCTACCTGGAAGCAATAAATAAACCCGGCTTTGTCTGTGCGTGTTTGTTTCTAAGGGCGGAAAGAGGCACTGATCCATGGAGTCTCATTCTTGGCACTCCCGATGCCCCTGGCAGAAAGTTATGCATGAGTTTGTCCACAGAGAAAACACTCCATTAATCAACAGGAACAGGCATCCTCACTTGGGTTTTCCCATGGCAGCCACATGTGTCAATCCCATTTTGCATTTGTTGCCTGCACATCTAAATGACACTGGCACACTGCAAGGTCTGCGGTGTCAGTGCAGGCTCCGGGTATCACCCCGCATCATCTGGTCATGCCTCCTGTTAGAGTAGTGGGGAGCTCTTACGGAGGCAGATTATAGATCCTTGCATGTTAATTGATTTCTGGTGCTGTCCTGGCAGCGTGGCTCTCTGTGCTGATCCCAGGCCTCAGCTCTATTTATGATGCCTGGTGAACTGACAGCAAACCAGAGACACACCTAACATCAAACCCAGCCAGGATTATTATACCCTGCTCCAGCTGGCAGAAGCAGCTCGCAGAGGCAGTGGAAGCAGATGGCTTTACTCAAGGGGAGAGGTTATAGAGGGTTGGGTTTGCTTATTCTCTTCTAGCACCCTCCTGGCTGCAAAATGTACAGGAGAGCACCCCCACTCTCCCCCATTATATGGCACCAGTGCCCAGGTGATGCCTTCTGCTCCCCACCATGGGGTTTTGAGAAGAGCTTGGAAAGAAGGTAGCAGAGACTGCCTGGCAAGTGAAGCTCATTATGGAGAGGCAGCAAAAGCCGGGACCTTTGGATCTTCAGAGACGGCTCCCCAGTTCTGGCTGGACTCTCTCAGCCCTGCGCCGAGTCTGTCTGCTCCGAGTCCCACTTCCCGCACAGCCTGTGCATCTCGGCCTCACCCCACAACTGCCCCATGGACCCTCTTCTCCCCTGCCGTATCCCCATCACCTCTCTTCCCTTCTGTTTCCATTAGCAGACCCAGCTCCTCTCCTCTCCAAACACGTTGGGACTGAGCTGACATTTGCTGGTGTCACAATTGTTCACTCCATTTATGGGCCATACCCCCTGCCCCAGCCTTGAGGAGGGGTGTCGCTGTTTATCCTGCAAGCTTTTCACTACTGCTACTCTTTCTGCAGCACCTTGCACAGAGTGGTCCTGTTCCTGGTCAGTCCTTTGGCACTACTGGCATAAGTACACATTATTCTTATAACCCCTGTATGATAAAACCCACTCTAGTTACTCTCCATCCAGTCAAGAGATGTACTGCACCTTTTTCTCCCCCGTAACACCATCCTTTGCCCTAGGTACCCACTCTGTACTTCTCCTCTTCACAGCCCAGAGGAAGGAGAATAGCTGGTTACAAAGGGAAGTGAAACAGAACACAAACCCTCACAGATTCAGTGGCGAGGACTCATCCCTGCCACTCAAGGAGAGATGATTAGAAGTGACTTGTTGCCTGCCATACTGGAAATCCAGGCTGGCACTCTCCACCACCCCCTCCAGCACTGAACAAAGTTAATTGTATTTTAAATACAGCCCAGCCCTGACAATGAAAGTCACCATGTCAGTGAGGCAATCCCTAGTCATTTCAGACCTAACCCCTAAACCGGTCCTGCTTACACCTGGGACTACATTAAAGTCAAATTAATTTCTGCATGGGGTAGAAGAAACTGCTTTTAATTGCAGCACTGGAAAATCTGCCAGGGCAGCAGGGGGGCTTGTGCTTTCAGCTCTGTGTGCGCTAGGTGGGGGAGGGATGTCTTAGGTTGGCTAAGCCCTTTTGAGCTTTCCAGGTAGACTAGTAGACATTGAACTGGATTTACCATTTCACTTTGCACTGCCTAAGCACTGCAAAATGGGGTTGACTAGGTGGGAGACGGTCTATCTGTGCTGGTCTCTGTGGAGGGGAGCTCTTGGTGCCACAGCTGTCCCTCTACCTCAGTGTTGTAGGAGTGAAGGCGCATGGTGGAGCAGAGTGTCACCACACTAGCTTTTCCACTGGTGCTAGAGCTGCTTTCCAAGGCCTCAGGAGTATGTAGCTGCTTTCTGAGGGGCATTTCTTCTCCTTATATGAAAGATTTCCCAGGAGGCAGTCAAGAATTTGCTGGCTGCATGGCTTTGCCTGTTCCCTAAGGGCATGCGGAAATGAGTGCCCTGGCAGGTGGGTTTGTACAAGCATTTGCATTGTGCATGCAGTCGTATGGATTTGTGTGTGTGCGTGCTCTTATCATTGCATGCATGTGTATGCGTGCATGCACATGTGTGTATGTACACCTTGACATGCATGTGTTTAGTGTGGGCATGGCCATGGACGTGTGTGGCTGGCTAGCCCATCTGTCACTGTGCCACTCAGGCCAAAGGCAGGCCATGATCTCCTTGTAAGTGTTGCTGACAGTAAGTGATGCCCGCCCTGAAGTGCGGTTTGTTTCTCCTAAGGAAATGGTCTCACACACACAAAGGAGAGACCTCATCCCCAGGCCAGCTGGAGAAAATCCCTCTCTGCTAACAAAAGCAAGTGCCTGCCTTGCCCCTCCTCTTCAATCCCTTGCAAGTCTCCCCTGGGGCAGTAATCAAAAATCATCTTTGGTCTTAAAACAACTCTCTCCCTTGAGTGTAGCAAGGCCACAGGTTCAGCATGATCGAGGGGTGCTCCTCTGGCTACTGGCCACAAGAGGGGCCTTTCCTGGCATGGATTCACATTGGTTTCTATACTGTCCTGTTTTATTCGGGATCTTAACCCACGTCAGCTGCCATCATTTAGTGCCTCCTGGAAACACCCACATCAGGCTGTGAGGGACTCACCGGGGGAAAGCAGATATATTTTGTGCATGGCTCACATCCTGGTGTGGCCAGGAGGCGGCGAGTCAGAAATCCCCCACACACACACTGGCACAGGCTCGTTTTCTCCCCTGTTCCCCTTCCCCTCTCTTTCTTGCATTCTCATTGTTCCCTTCTTCCTCTCTCTTATTTCTGGAAGTAACTCTGCATTTCAAGGACCTCAGGCAGGTTATTTCTTCCCAGTACCTTGGACCCTCCCAGGCTGCCCCTGCAATACCCTCTTCCCAGCAGCTGTGAGTGGTGCTCGGCTTGAAAGGGGCCAGTTTGAGGGAGCAGATACTATAACCATGGCAATGCAACCAAGAGGCAATGCAATTAAAGAGGGCATGTTTCAAGGTGCTGTCTCCCAACACCCCTTCCCCAAGATGGGGTGCTGAAAACCAGCACTACAGCTCCTCAGTACCTGTTGGTAGCTCTCAGCCTGCAGCTGGTTGTCCCATGCAGAGAGCGTGTCCTGGAGGTGTCTGGCTTTGGCAGGAGGTCCCCTCTCCCTTGCTGACTCTTGGCTTCAGCTCCTGGGTCTTTTTCCTTTCCTACAACAGAGCTTTAATGGGAGCTTTTGGTTCTGAGGAAAGGTTTGGGGTTAACAAGACAGGCTGCAAGATGGCCCCCCATACCAGAGATCTGTTCTGCCCTCCCATCACCAATGCAGGTTGTTGCCCATGTCAAATCATCCAACTATTTAGCAATATCCCAAGCCACAGAACATCCCGTTTGCCTTTGGGTCTCATCTTCAGTGAGTACAGGCTCTGTCTCCTTATCAAAGTCCCTTCCCTCTTGTGCCTCCATCAAGAACATGCCCCCCTTCTCAATAGCAACCTCCCTTGGCTGCCATGCAGGTAGTTTGCAGACCATACCCTTCATATGGGGAAGCCCCAGTTCTTCCAGATGTGCATATCTGCATTACTGGGGCAAGCACCCAGCCTCTGCAATGCTAGGAGTCAGTCAGAGCTTCCCCCTCTGCGCTGCTGCTTCACTAGCGGCAATGGAAAACTTTACCTGTTTTCCAAACACCCTCCTGCTAGAGGAGCTGCTGCAGCTCACAGACCAGAGCCCAGATTTCTCCTTTCACATCTTCCCTGCTGCTTCCCTGCAAGCACTTGCAAGGGTGATCCTGGTGAGAGCTCAGGTACATCTTTGTGCACCTGTTACTTTGTACAAGAAGTTGCCATTCCAGTTCTGAAGACCAGGTGAGAGGAAAGGTCCGAACAACCTCGCCCCAATCATGGCCCCTCCTGTTCATTGCAGACATCCCAGTGCTCTGTGCTGGTGCTATGGGGTGGACAAAGCTAAATGTATATGGTACTCTTGTGTCAAACAAAGACACTTGCAAAGATCTGACAAGCCAGAGGATAAGGTTGAATTTCTCTGCTGAAGTGATTGTGCCACCACTCGATTGCTATTTCTCTGGAATGATGTTTTCCTCGCAGAGGGACGAGAGCCTGCCTGCTATTTCTGCCTTCTTATGGCACTGCGATGAGAAGGACCCCCTCCCCCTAAGGGGAGAAGAGTTGTCTTCACAGCTAAAAATAACCTTAATGAGCACAGGATGAATAAGATAGCAGGGGAACTTTAATCTGGTTAGCAGCACGACAGCAGAGAGTGAGAGACACACACAGATGGATTCTAATTTCATGGTCTAGATCCATAGGAGCACGGAGAGGATGGCAAGCTGCTGCAACTTCAGTGGGCAGGTGGATCTGGGTCTGAGCAAGGACTAGGCACTGCCGGTGGTAACAACACAGGAGTAGTTTTCTGCATCCAAATGCACATACTCTGCTGCCCCCATTTACCCTAAAAAGGATGCTGCTGGTTGCACCTGGTGCTGTGCTAGGGGCTAGCATACTTGTTTGTGAGTGAGTATATACTGCCAGTGAAAGGGAGAAATAGCACAGGCCATATGGAGCTTAAAAAGTGCTATGCAAACTCATCCCATTGGCTGTCACTGCTGACGTTTCACTCATGACTCAAAGTCCTTGCTGCTCTCCTACATCCAGGTCACCCTCTCCAGTTCTGCCATCTCCCTCCCAACTGACAATATCCCAGAGTCCCATTGCTCAGCTCTACAAATTCACCTTAGGTCTGGCTTGCACCAACCTCCATATTACACAAATCCTGTAACAGCTCTTCTGATACACCTCAGTCTTGACCCAGGTTTGAGTCCTTCTCACCAATGGTCCAGCTGCTGCCCTTCAGTCTTGACCTATAGCCTCCATACTGTTCTCCAGAGCACTGACTGTCAATGCTATTGAATTCCATTAAACCGCCTGGTCCTGTAGTTTCACAAAGAACAGGACATTACATCAGTGCTGCCAATAAGATCTGACATTTACATAACATGCGTCATCCAAAGCTCCCAACTGTTTGCCAATCATCGCCAACCACATATCCTTCGCCTGCTCCTGAAAGGCAGCCACTGCTGGGGGGAGGGCAAAATTTGAACAGCACACAACAATGGTACAGAGAATTTCAACGCACAAAGGAGTGAGCTGAACAATAACTTGTTCAGCTGCAACCACAGGGAAGTTATAGCTAGGTTGCTAGAAGTAACCTTCTAGCCTTGCCAAAAGTGCCTTGGGTTCTTTAGTGATCATAAGCAATGAAGGCATCTATCTTCATTCATGTTGGAAAGATGAAACAGCCTCTAGAACCAGAGCATCCTCCTGGCTCAGTGGTGATGCCCTCACTCTCTGTAATAGCCTGAGGTTTTCTGAGAGGTCTCCTGGACAGAGATTCATACTACAGACTTGGAGGTTGACTTTCAAAAAGAGTCCAAACACCTGCAACTTCAACTGAGGTCAACTGGAAGGATTACAGCGGTTCCTCACTCATGTTGCTAATAGAGAGAGTCTTGATGTCTCACAGGAAGACTTAATGCTTCCTCAAGCCTTAGAAGGGCTTCTTTATTTAATTCATCAGTATGGTAAACTTTAGTTTTGCTGGATGAGGGAAAAAATATAAGGTGGGTACTGCCTGTTTGTATCAGGTGTTTGGTATAAGGGCAGCTGGACGCTTAATAAATAGTCAGTGACTATCTTTATCCAAGTAGATCTCAGTGTGAAACTGGCCCATCTCTAAGGACACAGAAGCATTTAAGAAAGAGTTCTTAGGAAGTCAATTCTCTCTGTAGGGCTTCTTAACCTTTCCCAAACTGTGGCCACACCCATGCTGGGAAAAATTATCCTCCTTAAGTCCCAACCAGCTTGTGTATTCAGGGGTCAAGAAATGAATCAGGGTCCTGAGCACTCATTAATCTTGCACTCGAGCATGTAGCAGCAAATTACGCAGCCATGTGTCAGGGGGAATACTGTGGCTGCTTGGCTATATTCAGCTATATGATGGTTATGCAGGACTGATTACAGTTGCTTCTTACAACTGATTTCTTGGTCCTGCATTTTTCTTTATCTGTTATTATCTGTGTTATATTGGCACTTCAAGATCCCAGTCAAGATTGGGGCTACTTATGTTACATACAGACAGAATCAGAGACAGTTCCTTGCAACTTAATTTGACAGGGCAAGCAAAGAATCGGGAGGAAAAAAAGAAAGCATTTTTAGTCCCATTATATGGAAGAAGGAATGAGTTTTAGAGAGAGTTAGGATGCAAAATTTTCTGTGGCAAGACTGGGAATTGAATCCAGCTCATCTGAGCCCAAATACAATGTAGGAATCCCAAAGCCATTCTTCTTTTCCTCTCAAGATCCCACAGTGAAACACCAAGCAGTCTGACGTCAAGCGTAACATCTACTTAACCCTACCATGTTTGAGGAAATGCACATGTTATATGGAGCATCCAAGTGGTGCTCAGAGGGACAGCAAGTGTCTTGGACTTCACTGTGGAGCAGTCCTCACCTCCATAACAACCATGCTAGGGAAGAATTTGGGAGCGGAAGAAAGCAAATATGCATCAATGATACATTTGTGAAGATTTATGCAAATAAAGCCTGAGAATTTGCATCCATGGCACTTATGCCCTTTGCCATTCATCTGCCACGAGCATTCATATGAATGGCAATTTTGTTTGCAAGAATATTTGTGGAAAGGGAAAGTCTCACAATTATGCATTCAAGAGAAGGTTCATGAGAAAAAGGGCTCATGCAGCCATTCTCGAATATGTTGCCTGTTTATAAATATTTCAGTCACTCAGTAAGGGAAGAAAAGCAGCATGACTCAGATAATTCAACATGAGACAGAAAGCAACAAATGGAAGGATAGTAAGTAGTTTAAATGAACCCTTAGACTGAACTATAGCCACAACCATATTTGAATGAGGACTACAATCATAAAATGCATCCCATTATTGCTCATTCATGGATTAATTATTATTGGAAAACATGCTTGCATTTATCATTTAAAATTTTCACCTGAATATAAACCCCCCACCTATCTTCCTCTTCAGTTCTTCAGCGGACTTTTAGATATTATAATATGTCACTAGCACTTGAGCTAAAAGCATAAATCTTACTTACTTGGAATAATAGGTTGCTATCTTCATTTCTAGGCCAGCCAATTGAGGAGGAGACCCATTTTATTACTGAGTTACTAATTCTCTTAGGTGCCCAGGCATGATTCCAAGTCAAACCTTTCAGCACCAAAGACAGGGCCAGTGCTGCTGAATGGGCACTAATAAAGTAGCTGTTGTATTGTCTTACCCATGCTCCAATAGGGGACTACTTTGCCGGCACTATCCATAGGACTCCATCCTAAAGTCACACGAGTAAATGGTTTTAAACGCTCCTAAGATAGTTGAGCCTATAAGAGAAATCTGCATAATATGAAAGGAAAGCAATCTAGGGGCATAGGTGATTTCCAGTGATGGACTTCAGACTAGATGGGGGAAGATTATATTTAGTCCTCTTTACCCCTTTGCCAGGAAGTTATGACACCAAACATGTTTTCAGATCTAATTTCTGTTTCTCAGTTTAAGAGAAAAAAAGAAAGAAAATGGGTGGTGTTGGGAGGGGAGGGGGGATAGACTGGAATTCAGTCTATCCCACAACTGAGGCTCTGAGGCCGACTCTTGGCCCCTCCATGAACACAGCATGGTTTAGTGCCATGTCTCATCACTACTGCATGACAATACATAGTGTTTGGTCAGCATGAGAGCTTTGGCAGGAGAGATGCATCTCAGTTTGGAGCAGGAGGTTCAGTGAGGGTAGCAGCTTCAAACAGTCCCCTTATCTGGCCAGGTCATTCGGACCTAGGAGATAGAAATGTTAGCACTCTGACCACAATTGAAGGGCCTTCTTTGCCTAGCCAGAGCATTGATATGCTCCCTCTTCCATGCTTTGGACCTGCAGAGATGACACATTTACATTGGTGCAGTTGGTGTTTAACTTTGCAAAAAGCAGTGGGCAGATGATGCAACCCCCAAACTGGGGGTAACATCACCTAAAACACTGGAGAATGACTGCTGAAAGAATCAGCAGCAAATCTCCACCTGGGTGCGTTATACCCATTTAGGCTTCATCTGGCTTCTTCCTAGGGCAAATCGATTATTACTTGTTCCCTCACCAGTCAGTGGCAAGGTGCAGTAATAGCTGCCTACTTCTTGCAGCTTCCCCAACACAGCTGCGTGCCTGTCAGTCCCTGATCCTGGTGCAGTTTAGATCAGGGAACCAAGCAGATATAAATGACACTATGGTATGTGTTCATTGTCCATGCTGGACTAAGGTCTACACTGGAGAACATTAATGAATGGCTTTAAGACATGCATTTATACAGAGGATCCACCATGTTCCAGTTATCTTGCATCCCCGCCTCCCCCATTTGTAATGACATTCCTTTCCTCCTGATCTGGCACGGACGGGAGCCAGCAAGCTAGAGATTTCAATTAACTTTAAAAGTTGCCAACTGATAAAACTCTTCAGCTCCTCAATAAATTGCATGAAATCTGTGGGGTGTAGCTCATGCCAGCTGGTGGGCTTGTTACATGTACCCTCTTGCTCATCAGACAGATACTGATGGGTTAGCTATGTATTAGGGAATACGGCAGAGAAAAAAGTGTTAAAATGAAGACAAAGTCAAACATGTTGCTTCTAAAAACAAGCACAGTTAATGCCTTTCTTTTCCACCGTGTGTTGATTTGGTTTTTATTTTATCCCCATAATAAACACATTGGGAGCTATCCCCTGCTGTGAAGTCAGAGCAAATGCCACGCTGTTTGGGACCCAGCTTGTAAGTATAGAAGAAACTGTCATTTTCAATGAAGCTGGTGAAAGTGGACATGTTGTAACAGAGAAGTTAATAGGCTGTTTAGTTAAATTGAGCCCCTAGTAGTGGAAAAACTCATTTTCACTTCTCTAGGTGAAGCAAAGGTCTTGGATACAAGTGTATTGAGTCCAAGCAGGATCCTACAGAAACACATGTGCTGTTTAAACTACTTTGCAAGATCGTTACTCTTAAAGAGAAATGTCTTGATGAAACCAGCAGGGGCTTTGTTCATTCCCCTAGCATGAGAAATATGACGAATGAAAACATTTGGTAGATTAGACGGTTTTCTCCAGAAGTAACCGAAGGGCCACCGTGGTTCATGCCAGCTCTGTTTGCTTATAGCTGGTGTGCAGGGAGACAAAAGGTGAAGGTGACTGAGACATTACACTGACTCAAATCAGGATTCGTTGCATTATAACTATAGAATTAGGGGCTGTGGGAGCTCCCACATCCCAACCGAGACATTTGACACTGTGAAAAAAGCACATGTCACTGTCTCCAATTAGATTCAGGGCAGTCCAGGAATCTCGCTGCCCTGGTGGGAAGGAACAATGAAGGAGCCTTGGCTCCAACGTATGGGGGTTTTTTTCCCTTTTGCTGAAACCTGAGACATGCAGCCTTGTTCCCCACCCACACAATTTTCCTTTTTACAGATATGTTTAACAATTGCTCCATTCATTGCAGAAGGCTGCATCGCTAATGGAATAGTTTTGATTTCCGCATACAGAAAACACACTAATTAACTGATCTATTCCTTTATTGCCTTTAGTTTTCACTGCCTCTTTTGGCTTCTCCTTTCCTCCATGCTTTTACACCTTCCCCACATGCTAGTGCCCACACGTTTGAAATCATAAACAAACATGCATTTGATTCATAGATTCATAGATATTACAGTCAGAAGGGACCTCAGTAGGTCATTGAGTCCGACCCCCTGCCCTGGGCAGGAAAGAGCGCTGGGGTCAGACAACCCCAGCCAGGTGCATGTCCAGCCTCCTCTTAAAGACCCCCAAGGTAGGGGCGAGCACCACCTCCCCTGGAAGCCCATTCCAGATTTGGGGCACACGTGAACCTTCTTTTAGAAGTGGCCACCAGTCTCCCAACATTGGAAATCATTCCAATTTTTCCAACCCAAACGCACCCACGTGAACACGAGAAACGTGTATATCGCTGATGCCATTTACAGTCACTACTGGCACTAAAGCAGGCCGGAGGCCCAAAGATCCAGCCAAGGGAGTTCTGATAAAAAACCTGGCCCTAAGTTTCATTGCCTGATAGGATCATATAATCATAGGGGTGGACTGCACCACCAGGATCATCTAGTCTCATTCCCTGCAGGATGTGCTACTCCTAAACCAAGCCAGATAAATGCCAATTCAGCTTCTTCTTGAAAACCTCTTAGGAAGGAAATTCTGCAGGCAGCTTGTATCTTGCTGTCTTGCTCGTTGCAGTTAGACAGACTCTTTTCTCCTCAGATATAACCTAAATCCACCACGCTGCCGTTTAAACCCATTGCCACTTGTCCTGCTCTCTGTGGCAAGGGACAACAATTTTTCTCCATCTCTTTTATAGCAGCCTTTCAAATATTTGAAAACTGCTATTCTATTTCCCCCCTCATCTTCTTTTCACCAAATTGAACCTATCTAGTTCCTATAACTTCCCTCAGACAGCTTGCTTTCCTCTCCCTTTATCGTCAGGTCACTCACCTCTGGATCCTCCAGTCTCTACCTCCTTCTGATTCTCTTCTCATGTTAGCTTTGAAGCTGTCAGAATTGAGCACAGACACCGCTAGCTTACATCAGTGTAAGCGCGATCGGATTCGGGCCCTGAAAGGTAACAAAACCCCTTCTGTGTACATGCCCACAAACTAACATCACTTAATATGCTGTACACAATGAATTTTATGACATACATTTGTAAAAACTGGCAGAACGTGATCCACGAGGCACAACATTTCCTTTGAACCTTATCATCGGCTGCAAAGCAAGCTCCTGTGGTGAGCAGCTTGTGGCGTGCAGTACAGTAACCCGTTATGTGTTTCCATATGCATTTGTGGTCTCTGTGGTGTGTTTACAACATTGGTGAATCAACCACTTTGTTCAAATGTCATTTTAACAAAAGGCTCCGCTCTGCTCTGACTTCTGGCTTTATCCAGAGATCTAGACATCTTTCAAGTTACTCTGCGTCTATCCAAAGGCAGTTAGAAGTTGTGTGGGTGTTTGAAAGTACTGGATGAGTGCTGATTTTGGTAGGGAATTAATACATGTTTTGAATTTAGACAACCTGCTTTAAGTACACAGGCTAGACTGGAAAATGGTCTCAAAGACTGTTAAGGGAACGTACTTCCTTGTGTGAACCAAGTAGCCATCGCATGCTACCCTTCCTTCTCAAACAGGTTTCTCAGACCATGTCTGTAGGCTACTAAAGCCAGATAGTAGTGCTGATCTATACACAAATATTAGCTGCAGCTGCAGCAGTGAATTGAAAGTAGTATAAAGCCTCTACTTTAGAGGCAGATTTACAAGTAGAAGGTGAAGGGAAATAAAATATACTAGTGTGCTTGCCCCACACTGGTGCTTGTCCCATGATACCAGTAAAAGCAACACATTTCTCACCAGCCCAGTTAAATAGAAACCCCCTCCGCATAGATTACATTTTGCTATTACCGATAACTGTGCACATATGCAGAACACACACACACACATTTTCAGAAGGAATGGAAGGAGCGTCCCGTAAATAAGTACCTTGCGCCATGTTTTACTGCATCTTTGAAGTCAGTGGAAGATGAGGATACTTGGTGCAGCTCAAGAGGCACTCCCCATCTCACGGGCTCGAACCCAAATGTGAACAGAATGAAGCACAGCTTTGTTCACCTGAGATGCTGCACTCCGGGAGTGGGACTGCAGCTTGCACAGGTGTGCCCAAGCCAGTTTCCCCTGGTGCTGGTCCAGCCACAGCAAAATGGATTTCAAGCTATGCAAGCTGGCTACGGACTCTAGGAAACTACTTCATGGCTGAAGCCCAGGAAACTCATAACATACTGCTACCAGTCCCCCAGCTGGCTATTTCAAAGCCAGCTAGGGTATGTCTTTACAAGCTGTGATCATATCTCTGGCACAGTGCAGACTGACTTTTCCTTGGCTGATTCTGTTATTTTTCTCCCTAGCACTGACAGCACACAGAAAGCGAGGGATGAATAAGGTGGGAAGAAAGAGGGAAGGCAGGGCAGTATACTCCATCCCTGCCTTGGGGGATCACTCCTAAGTTAGCATCCACCAGAACCCATGAATTTCTTAGCCTCTCCTCTGAGATGGCCCAACTAATTCATGCAGTTTCTGTAGTCTGGACATCCGCCGATGCGTGCGCTGAGCCCACCAGTTTGTCTTACGCAGTTCATTGCACAGCTGTCAGGTGTGAATTAACACACAGCTAGAGTCTCAGAGCTGACTGAGAGCAAGAGACAAGTCTCTTTCTTACTCAGTGGAAATGCAATTCCCACAGCAGTTCAGGAAAAAAAAATTAGCATTCTCATTTATTTTCCTGAGCATCATCTTTCTTCTGGCCAAAGCCCTTAACAAGACAGTGGAATTTCCTTGACTTCAAACTGAGATGGTAGCCAACAACCTAAAAAAGCATGCACAGCTGAAGACCTCCTCAGAAATACATAGGGGAAGCCAGTGTGGCCTGTTTCCCAGGGTTAATGTTCAGGACAAGTGAGCAAAATCTGTGCCCCTGAAGGAGAAGATGAAACAAAAGTGTGGGTTCTCCCCAGTTCTACGTCCTCCCCTCCTAGTTAATTTGATCTCTCATAGCTGATACAGAGTTCATTTCCTATGCACTAGTGCAATGAGAAAAGGAAACTGTAGAGAGGTAAATCCCTTGCTTTTACACCCTTTTACTTGCCTGCGACTGGGATTGAGAGCGTGCATGTTGTTATATTCTCCTCACAGCATCAACGTCTGAGTGTCACCCGATCCAATTTACCAACGGGCATATCGTGTCTGTAGGAGGCACATGTCGGCACATACTGATCAGTCATTTCATGGAAAATCCCAATATCTCAAATTCTGGTTGTGTTCCAAAATGGAACAAAACACAAAGTTGAATTTCAGAGTTCCCCGTGAGAGACAATTTTCAAGACAGAACAAAAAAGCAAAACAACACAAAACACACCCCTCAACCAACAAGCAAAAGCTCAATAAAAAAACAAAAAAAACCTTCAAGTTAATGGGAACATTTTGTTTTCAAAATCTAATTGGAATATTTCCTTCTGATTTGGATTTGTCTTACTTTGTAAGCATCTTATGCAACGGGGCCTTGGCTTGTGCATGGGGCTTTAGGCATTATTGCAATGCAACTAATGACTAATACCAACATTTGGCTGGACAGATGTGTTATGCTTCTAATCGGTGCTAAAAACATAATGCCTTACTATGCATGCTTATGCATATTGAGTCCAACACCCAGTTGTACTGGCATAAACTCTCTTCTGGAATATAAAAGCTGTTTGTTTATTTGTGGGCAACAGATAAGGGAAAGTTGAATGGCATCAAGCCATCAACACACCAGGTTAGCTTGGTCAGGTAGGTCCTGGAGTGAGCTCTCTCCATCTTCCTCTCTTTGTCTATCTCAGTCCCAAGATAAATACCCTTATCTGAACCCTGGGAAACACCAATAGGATCTTGAATGTCAGGAACACACCTGATACATAAGAGCAGTATTTGAAAGGGAAATCTTGCATTCCCATTCTGCTCAAAGCACCTGTCTGATTTCATTACATGATATTAGACTTCTAATTCCAGATCTGGCGTTAAAAAGCTGGGAAGGAGGTAGTGCTAAATCTGAATGTAGCTGATGTCATGTGCCAGAGGCCATGGCTTTGAGAGCAGCAGGACCCTTTAGCAGCAGCCGAGACTGCATTAGACAAGACCGCATGAAATGTGCACAGCAGCGAAGCTAACGTAACTGCTGATGGGCCTGGTGCAGATCAGATCCATGCCGCTTCCTGACCTAGCTGTGTTACACTGGAGGAGGTGGAGACAAAACCAGAGCAAAGGGCAAGGAAGCAAAAGTTGCTCATTCAGAGCATGAAAGAAGTAGAGAGTCAAACCCTTCTTTCACTGACACCAGTGTGGTGTCAGTGACTTCAGTGGGACTGCTTCAGGCTTTCTGCAGAGCAGGCGAAGGGAGAATCAGACTCCTATGATCGCTCTGGAGAAGGTTTCTTAGTCCCATTTGCTACCTATCATACTCTGCTTTCCTTATTCACAGCTCCGCTGATCAATAGGAATATCTAAGAATAGCAATGGACTGTAAAGTGCTACAAGTTCAGAAAATGGCTCAGGTTGAGTCCTTCGCTGTGTGCTTCTCAGAGGAACTTTGAGGTCTTTGACCTACTTTTCCAATCATGGTTCAAAATCCAGGCTCCTCTTGTTCTCACTTCCCACCTCAAGCAGAATTTTCATTCTTTTCACAATCACCCTTTGTGTCTGCATATCCCAAAACACTGGTGTGCTTTTTAAATTTTCAGAGTTTGACAGTAAAGTACCCAATTATGACTTGCATTGATCATGCTTGCATTGCATGGGCACCATTGAGCACAGGCTGAACTCTCAAAGCAAAAATACGATGGGTGCCATCGTGGCCAACATACTGGAAAATAAGCTAGGGACATTCAAAGACTGAAACGAGAAGCTGCTGTAGCTTAAGCCAAATGTCAGACTCGCATCCTTGTGTTGAGTGGTACAGAGCAACGCTTGCGACGTGCTCCCAAGCGTCTTCCCAAAGGGAAGACTTAGAGAGGACTCAGGATGAGTTGTTAAGGTCAGCTCCCTTCTTTGGCTGTTACAGTGTCCCAGAGAAGGTTGGGCCCCCTGGACTCCCTATTCCCTCCCAGATCCTGTCCCCATATGCCCCTACTTCTCATTCCCTTTGCTCAATATCCTTTTGGAATTGACTGTGAGTAGCTGATACCTGAAATTTCATCTGACATGATTAGTTTTGACTAGAGATGTAGATAACATGGTAGGTTTTTCTTCTTTAATTGGTTGAGCAGAACACTTAGGATCAGGTTTCCTTTGCAGATGCTCATGATTTCATTATTTGTTTCTGTAAATATTCTTCAGTATGGACACACCATTTGTTACGTGCAGTAATGTCCCACCCCAAAAACTCATACCATGCACCAGAGGCAAACATAAGAGCACCAAGTACATCGGTGAAACCCATTTTTTTTAATGTCGCAATGAATATTCCTAGCAAACATGTCATGGCATTCACCCAGCTCTTCTCCTCCATAGCAATTAATTAAATTGAAGAAAAACTGTCAAGTTCTGTACGGATCCCAGAGTTTCTGCTTCGGCTTGTTGCTGAATTCACAGCCCTTGAGTTTTGGGACCACCTCAGGTTGGAGATATCCCAGAAAGCATTGTGAGGCTCTCTCCGTAGACGTCTGAAGTACTCCAGCCAGCTTCAACCCAGAAAAGACTCCGGGACCTCCCGCAAAAAGATGCCAGGAAAGTGAGGGGACCCCAAGGATACAAACAGTAGTTGGAGCATGTCAACAGGCTGGGGAGGGCAGCACAGAAATGCATCAGGGAGGGTAAGTTAGAGAGGGAGACCAACTTTAGTATGTCGTAGGCTGCTAATATGACTAATCTGACTTTTTTGATTCAAATGAGTATCACAGCACACCCACATACGGCACGCGGCCGCTAATGAGGTAGGGCCACGAGCTGACCCATTAACCTTCTGGTCTCAAAACATTAACTTTACCTGGTATAATGTCTTCTCGATGACATAAAGGTTAATAATCTGCATCCAAAACAGAACACATTCTGGTTAATGCTCAATTAAGCAAGCTCTGTGGTAGAGAAAACAGCATGATGCAGAGGCTAGGATGGCCAGGACAGGGTGCCAGCGATCTAAAACGAGCAGATGCCGTGCTAAGTGTGGAACCGGCACCCCAGTATGGCGATACAGGAGTACTGCAGGCACGGAAAGGTTGCTTTTGGTCCTAGGAAGCAGAGCTGTGGACCTGGCCTTCTGCAGGCACCGAAGTATTGGGGAGCACCTTACAAACAAGCTCAGGCTGTTGCCTTAGTGTGGTAGCCAGCTTGAATCATGGGTAATTCCGAGGTCAGGTTAAAGAAAAGAGGGTGTTTTTTTTTCTAAGGGAATATTTGAAGAAATGCTTTCTAGTTTTTTTCAACATCCCCCTCCCCTCCGCCCTCCACTGTTTCAGTTGTTTGATTAATTTATTCAAAGCAAAAATGTTTTGATTCAAATCAAATGGGAGAGAAATCACGGTGCTGTGTCTTCGGGTTTTCACTATTGTGCTTCCCCTCGCCTTCTCCGTGCAGGCGGAGGATCAGACAAAACAAAGGACGTAAAACAAAACATGTTGTTTTTTTTTAAAGTCAATTCTATTTGGCTTGAATGGAAAGGACAATTTTGCATGGTGTCAACACGAAGAGACTGAAGTTTTCCACAACATTTATACTGAATGGAGATGGATATTTTTCATCAGAATACAGTGAAGAGGGTTTTGTCCAGCCTTCAATGCGACCATTCGTTTGGTGGCTCTAGTTGGACGGGGGCAGCTCTCCTCATATCATTCCCCAGGAACCAAGTCCTGCTTGCTTCTGTGAAACAGCTCCTGAACTGTCTAACAAGGAGGGAAATGATCACCTCAACCAACACAAATAAGCAAAGATTTGCAACCACAGCGACAAAAACCTCTTGGATCCCATTAGCCTCAACCCCAGAGGCCAAACTTACCCTCCTCCTCTGCACGGTGGAGATGACATGGGGAACACTGCAGCAAAATCCACAGGAGAGCAGCCGCGGGTGCTGGTGTGACGCTCCCTGGATGCTTTGTAGGGCTCACCCCACATTATCCCTTTGATTTGCTCTTAGCGAGAGGGCTTTGCTTCTCATGAGCTGAACTGATGCAAGCAAAAGGGTAAATAACTGAAATAGTTTAGTTACTGAGCTTGCAACACGGTTATTCTAGCTGGCATCCTGTCCCCCATTCCCTTCCCACCTCCCACACCCTGTAAGCCTCCTTGTCATCCTATAATAGGATCCCATTCTCTCCCCCTGAAAACTTCCACTGGTCTCCAATCTCTTCCCACTCTTTGCAAGTCATTTTACTAGACCCCTGCTGCCCTCCTTCCCCAGGCCTTTGCTCTAACCCAAGTAACCAACCATTTTCTAGAGCAGTCCTGAATTGTGGGGCTGCATGTCTGGTGCCCCAAAGAACTGATCTTTAGAAGATTGGTTCTTCATTAGCTGACTCCCCCTGCAAATATTCCCAGACTGCAAGTTTCTTGCTGTTTCAGCAGGCATTGCACAGTGCTGCTGGGCGCGATGGGGATGTGATCTTGGTATGCTGCTCCAGGTGTGGGAGGTAGCTGTGGGTTACTTCTTCAACCAGAAAAAGCACCGCTGTTTTCATATGCACTGTAGAGCTAACTAGACCTTCTGCAGCCCCACACAAAGTGGCTATAGCCTACTACTGCCAATTCCAGAGGTCTGTGGAGTATCCAGGCCATGCTTTGGATTTTACTCCTGAAAAGCCAGTTGCTTTATCCAGTCCTCTCATTGTCCTTCCAACACAGCTATGCACCAACCTCCTCAAAAGAAATCCACCCCCAAGACCCTCCAAGATATAACACCTCCTCCCCACCTGAAGGTCCTCCTCTGGGTTGAGGAGACTTGACTTCTACTCCTGCCCTTAAACATCCAAGACTTTAGACTCTTCCCCCACTGCTTGGCCTGCGAGCAATCTGGGAGAGAGACAGTAATAATGGAGCCAGACAAAGAAAAGGAGTATCAAGAGATCATCCAGGGAGGCAGAAGAAGAATGAAAATAGTGCTTTTAATATCATTTACAGCAAACTTACAGTATGTATTTCACATCACATATTTCTAAACTGCTCATCTGGAAAATATAAGCTGCAAAAATACTGAATGCAGTACTCAAAATATATCGAGCATGTGGTTTCTTGTTCTTTTCTTTTCTTTAATCAGTTGTACAGTGAGACATTTTCGTTTCCAAACCAGGCTTTGATTTATTTTGGAAGTGCTGCTAAAAGCCTTCAGAACCATAGCCAGTCAAGACAGCAAGTTTCAAAGGACTTTTGGAGGAACCCTTCTTGTTGAGCACAACAGGAAAGGATTAGCAACATGCAGCTCAAGGCAGGAGCAGGGGCATTTTGACTCGGGGTCCATGGCAAGACGCTGCGGGTTGCTTGTGACTTCAGCTCTCAGAAATAGAAGTGGGAGTGTCCCAGGTGGGGAGGTTCTTGCACACTCGTATACAAGGGTGGCATATACATAGGTTTCTAAGTGGAAATGATCTAGACAGAAGGCTGACTTATTTTTGTGACCAGAACAAACTCCATTGGCCAGTCTGGCATGGACAGCATAGCTATGGGGAAATGTGCTGGACATAGGGAATCTAGATGAGACGCTTAATAGGATGACCTACATGGAAGTGTCTCATGGGCTTTGATGGGGAAATCTGCATGAAGACTTCATACCCTTACCCAAGGATGGGCTCATTCCTTTGAACAGTGGCACCAAACATTTGCCGGAGAAGTCTTGAACTTGCAACGAATGGCAAGATGTTTTCAAGTGAGAGATCTCAGGATTTGGAGGGTGCAAAGATGGGCAAACATGCTTATTAGTGAGGCATAGCTTTTGCATCTCAACATGCTAGTACTTGGGTTCCCCTCAGCGCACCATGGAGTAAAAGAGGAGGAGGGGACTAGGTAGAGGGTAGAGTTCCTACATAAAAATCTGAAAGAAATTCCAGAGCCTCAGAGGTACCGGCTGGCTGAATCTGGACCAGGAAAGTGTGTTTCCTGTCTGCTCATACCATAAAGCTCTGAGTCAGCTGGAGCTATTCCTAGAGGATTTCAGGGACTGAGAATAATGAGGGCACACAGGTGTGACATATCTCCCCTTCAACCGCAGCAGAAAGAAGAGAATCAAAGAGAAATCAGACACACTATAACATCATTTTCTCCCATTATGTGAATGGGGCTGCCTGGGAAGTACTATTTGTTCTACCCACAACCAACTTTCAAGAGCTGCTCTCCTTTGTAGCAAATTGGTTACATCCCTCCTGCCTGGTAGAAATTCAGGTAGTGTTTGTATTTCACATATACAGCAAAACAGTTTTAAAAAAATCAAACCCAAATGCAGTATTTTCTCATTGAATGCTTTTTATGCATTTCTAGCACACACAACCATAGATATTCCCAGGTCTGGCAGGTATTTCCAGCCTATATAGCAGTGGAAGAAATGTTGTGGATTGCATTAAACTTGTATCAAAAACCTTACAAACACCACACTTATTGTACTTTATTTACATGGTAATCACGTATAATATAATACAATACAGCGTTCCATTTTCAGTGGTAGGCACTATGGGTTTAAAAAGTTCACAGCTCTCCCCCACCCTCCCCAAGTGTTTGGACATTGCACCAAAGAGAAAGAAGAGATTGTTTTTCCTTTAAATGCTACCTTGTCCCAGGGCCACTGAGACAAGGTAGCATTACTTTCCCGCTGAGCTCTGATCTAGGCTAGATACTTGCTAG
This sequence comes from Alligator sinensis, assembly GCF_000455745.1. Classification (NCBI taxonomy): domain Eukaryota; kingdom Metazoa; phylum Chordata; order Crocodylia; family Alligatoridae; genus Alligator; species Alligator sinensis. Next base: position 408,089 of record NW_005842261.1, on the reverse strand, counting down.
GTACGGATGATAGGACATGCTTGGGACTAAGATGCAATATGGCTATGCAGCAGGTGGAAACATCAAGAAGCCCACAAGGTGTCTTAGAGCATTCAGGTATGACAGGAATGAGTCAAAGGCTTAGATCTTCACTGGAGTTCAGACTACTGAAACTGTGAGGCACGAAAAATATAACACTCGTGTGGGCTGCCGTAAAGGTAAATGCCCCAGCAGGTGTGCGAGGCAATACTTAGGGCAGGGTAATTCTTTTGATGGGTAAAAATGAATGTGCTGAGAAAAGGTGCCCTTTGTTGCCAATATGGTTAGGAAGATGGGCTATAATATATTAGGTCTTGTATAATTCCCACTTCTGTGATTCAATAGACGTTGCAGTTCTGATATGAGAGCTGTACAAACCAATGCAAAACAATCTCCATCAATGCTTAACTTCCCATACTAATTTGCCTTCTAAGTACTCATACCCCTTCTGTATTTTCTCTTTGTTTTTTTCCTAATGGGTGAGGTACCTGCTGGCAGGAATGTTTGCAGAAATGAAGCATTTTAAGCAACTACCAGACTGTTCCTGGAGAGGGAATTTTAGTGACAGCTAATCAATTTGCATAAACAGACATAGCTCCGTGGGGCCACAGTGATTTACCCCAGGTGAGGACATGACCTACTATTCATGATCTGTGCTTCTAACTTGATTGTTGTAAAATTAGAGTCATCAGAAATATGCCATATGTGCAATCCAAACTAACCAACCCAGGCTGAATGTTGACTATTTTCAGGGATTTGTTCAAAAACAATCACCAGGCTAAAGGTTACGCGCAGAAATTACTTGGCAAATAAATTGGGGAAACCTTAAACTCCTGGTAAACAACTCACAAAGAGAAGAAAAGGGGAAACTCGCCCAATAATGCATCATAAATCATTTGCCCAGCTCTTTCTGGCCTGGTTCTTATTGCTAATTGCCATCTGCCAGGGATGCCTACTTTGTGCACAACAGCCCAGCACTAGCCATTGTTGGGATAAAGTTCATATTTTTCTTCCCATAGGGAGTCTTCACATTCCAGCTGTGCTCTGCTCTAGCCCACTTGACAACCAGCATTTTTTCTTCATAATGTTCCCTTTTCATAGATTTCATAGACATTAGGACTGGAAGGGACCTCGGAAGATCATCAAGTCCAGCCCCCTGCCCAAAGGGCAGGAAGTCAGCTGGGGTCATAGGATCCCAGCAAGATAAGCATCCAGTTTGCTCTTTCCTTTGTAATTAAAAGTGGAAAAGCAAAAGAGAGCTAGCACAGCCCTCTAAAGGCTATGAAATACATTGGATCCTTGAAATCAATCCATTCCAGCAAGCAAACGAGTTTGGAACCCATTTCAAGAAGCAAAAAAGTATTTACCCTACATACACACGAAGGTCCCAATCTCAGGATAAGATCCATGCAGAAAGGTCCCTGATCTAATATCCACTCTGTCCACCCCATGAGTACAGCACCCACGGCTTAGACCTGGTAATGGGATCAAAGGCAAAGAAAGCCACGTGTCTTTTTACTCATTGTAAGCAAAAGATGTTGGTATTTAGCCTGTCATTCACATAGCCTCCTCCTGCTCTTTTAAACTCAGGAAACAAGACCAGAGCCAAGGATTTTATGAAGTAACACTATTCAAAGAATACTACTCCCAATGACTAAAGCCTGTCTTGGGAATATTTTCTAGTGAAGCAATTGAATTAAGATTTATATTTGCTGGAAACCTCCGCAGAAGGAGAGAAAAAAAATATGTCATTTGCTGCTTACAGGGAGTAACAAATGTAGTAAGAGCAGAAAAAAAAAGGCATCATGTTTTCAGCATAGCTGATGGAACTAAACTAAATGAGATGCTCCCATCTCTGAGGAATTTTCAATGGCAGTGCTGCTGTCTTTAAATATTACTGGCTTGTTATGACTAACTGGTGCTTTTGATGTTATTAGAGGGAGGGGTGGGAGAGAAGGCATTGCCCACAATTAGATAAAGAGACCCAAACAGGACATTACAAAAAATATTTGTGGAAAATTGGGATAGGAGAACAGAGTCAGGTGGGCAGCTGGAGATGCCAAGAGGCCGAGGTTTGGAAAAGGGGCTAAGATAGGTGCCCATATCCAGTCGAATATCAATGACAACCGATTCTTCTTTCCCTGAAAGCCCTTTGAGAATCTATATTGTCCTTTCACCTATGGTTATTTCCTCTCTTCTTGAGTCCGCCTGACTCACCATACAATTAGCCCAAGCTAATACACAAAGAACAGTCACTTTTCTTCTCTTCCTAACACCTGCACACTTTAGGAACTGCATTTTGGCTTTGTCTTAGTAAGCGGATACAGTAGGGGACTGATGCTGTCTGGTCACAAGGAAACCAGAACTGGAGCCCAGGGGCCGATGGAAGAGTGGGTCGTGAGACAAGTGTGGAATAATGGAATAAATTCACAGATCCCTGCTACTTCCCCCTCGTTCAAATCAAAAGCATTTGGGATTCTCAGGAAGGGCTTTTAAAGGGCCCTATGATAAAAAAACAGTGTGAACTTTGCACACATGACTGAGCGAGAGGAAGAAGCGGGGTGCACGTGTTGGAAGCCTTTTGTCTAGAGAGATGGCTGTCAGAAAATTAGAGATGGTTATAAAAGCATAGCTGGTTTTAAAGTCAGAATGGGAGTTTGTCTGGAGACCTCTCTAAATAGGAGAACAAAAGGGATTTTACATCAGTCCTAAGAGGTATTTGCACAAGAGCCTTAAACACCGATTCCCATTCCACTTGAGAAAGCAAACTGCACACCTAGACCATCTGACTCAATAGGAAATAAGAAGCCCAGCAGACCCAGCTGTGAGAAATATTTTCTAGCAGCAGCAGTGGCAGCAGCAACAGAATCTGTCTCCTGCTAGAATTTCACCGCTTGCTGTGTTAGTAGCCCTGAGGCTGCTTCTGGGTCTGTCCTGGAACGACATTGCTGATTGCTAAATTGAGCTTGCTGTCTCTTCCTGGACCCTACTTACCCTGGGAAGAAAGCAGAGGTGGGGGTGAAATGCCCGAGCTTCGATGTTCCTTCGGTCAATGAAAATAATTGAGAATGAAACGGATTCGGGGTGGGGGGTGGAAGGGGTGCGTGTATAGGGAATTTTCTCCTCAATTTATTAAAGGAAGTTTCTTTTACAGGCCCAAGCTACTTAGAGACTCTACAACAACTCAATTTCCATATCTACTCCTCAAACCCTCCATTGGTTTCATTTTTTTTAAAGCATACCGTGACTTCTCCTGGCTGTCAGGTTCCTACTCAAGTCAGACAAATAATGGCAGAACTGGCAGCCAATGTGTGATGACTTGGGAGACTGTGGCTTCCCGGACAACAGTGAACAGCCCTTTTCTTTGAACAGGGAAGAACTGGGGAGGGGTTGGCTAGATAATTCAGTGACGTTAAAATACCTATCACTACCAGCATATGAGAAAGACGCTAGGCTTGGAAGGAATTTCAATGGAAATATGTTGCTTTCCCCAGAATATTCTTTGCTCTGCTGAGATGCACAAGTACCTGGGGCAGAAACTTGGAGGTGTGACTTCTCTATCTACCACGTGCCACACAGAGGCTGTCCAAGCCGCTTGTGGCATGCAGGCTGCAGGCTGGCCATCCCTACTTTAAAGCAGGAGTGTCAAATGTCTAACCCATGGGCTAGATCCAGCCTGTGAAGTCACCCCAAGTGGCCTGCCAGGCTGCTGATGGGACACAAAATTTGGAGGTATGGCTAGCAGTGGGCAGATGCTGCTACAAAACCTGGGCCCCTAGTGTCCTGATGGACATGGCTTCAGTGGTAGGGGTGGCAAGCGAGGGCTGTGCTGACATGGCCCTGCTTGCCCTGTGGCTGCTTTGTCTACCAGGGCTTGCACCATCTGCCATGGGAAGTGGGCACCTGGGCCGCTGCCTGCTTGCCTCACTGCCAGCACTGCTATGGTTACCTCCATTGGGCTTGCAGATCTTGCCCGCTATGGACCCCACGGATCAGATCCAGCCTGGAGCCTGGGGTGAGTATGACATCTCTGGTTTAAAGAGACCAAAGGGCAAACTACTAAAGGACTGCACTCTGCTCTCACTTGCACTCACTTGGTATTGGAGGTCCCTGTGATTTCACTGGGGCTGCCTCTGAGTTACAGCCGTGAGTGGGACGAAATCAGGAATCCAGTCCTAAACTGGACAAAGCATTTCTCAGAAGTCCTCTGGACTGCTGCAAACCACCCCAGGAGGTGAGCACCCCGCTTGGAAGACTGTCACTGTGCTGCTCAAAAACTGTCACCACCCAGCAGTTGGGGAAGATCCCGAATCACATTTTTGCTGAGATAAGTTTCAGTGAAAGCCCTGAATTGGGAGGAAGTCTGACCTGGCTTGGGGCTTGCCTCTGCTTTTCTCCTGCCACGTGGGATATCTTTCCCCATCCATCCTTGTCCTTTCTTCCCTAGTAACGTTAAGCCATTCTTGGAATTAGAAGTGAAATGTCTATAAAAGCAAGGTAGCAATCCACTGGAGGGAAGGGGTGTTGAGAGGATCCCCTCTGCTTTACAACAGTGGTCTGCAAACAAGGGGTCATAACCCCAGGTGGGATCCTGGCCCCTATGAATGGGGATGTGTGCTCCATAGACTTCCTAATTCCTCTAAGCCTGCAACTAGGCTTAAGGAGTTAGTGCATCTCAGCTGCTCTGCGGTAACTGTCCCTATATGCTCACAATTTCTCCCCAGTAAGTGAAAGCAAAACTATGGCAGCTTGGCCCTGTTTCAATCAGGGGTAAACTACCTCAGTTTAGCTCTCTCTTTCTGGGTGCATCTACACGAGCTGACTAATTAGCTCTGGGGTAAAGTCTCTGCATCTACATGTGTGGCCCTATTAGAGCGTAGTAAACTAATGAACACCGCTGTAGGATAGTACTTGTAAATACAAGTACTGTCCTGCAGTGGTGTTATTTAATGTGCAGCAACACACCTGGAGATGCTGACAGAGCTGGCTCGGGCATGAGGGTGTTTCAGCACGGGGGCTGCCTGCGGGCTAGCCCTGCACTGGAGCACCCTCATGCCCCAGCCAGCCCCCCTGCAGCACGTTGAGCTGGGTCGGAGCAGCTTGACTCCCCGGACCCCTTGCCAGCCAGGGCGACCTGGCTCAATGTGTTGCAGTCCCAGGCTCACATTCAAACACAGCACCTGGGAGCAATAAATTCCAGCATGATACATGCCGGAGTGAGTTGCTTTGAATTAATTGCATTTGTAGATGTGCACATTGTGGGCTAAGAGTGGGAATGGGGACATTCACAAGGAGCAGCTGGGGTTGTGGTTAAATCCCAAACCTCTGTTACCTGTGAGCACACAAACTTACTGGTTTATGGGGTTTAATGAAATGCTAGTCCTGCAAGTGAGGTTCTGAAAGAAAATGTTTCGGGACTGCTACTCGAGAATTAAAGGTAAGCAACAAGCAAACAGGGTCGGGGACTCTGAGATCTGCAATGACACTGCTCTGAGTTTCTAGCTTGCAAGTTTTGCTTTAAACACCCCCCTCTTTTCCTATGCTTTCCCCCAAGTGCACTGACACCCTTGACAATGTTGGGAACGGAGGCTTCCTAATGCTCCTGTTTTTCAAACCACAGCCTTGTCAAAAAAAAAAAAAAAAAGAAACAGAAAAAACTAAACATGCCAGATTTTTAGAAGCAGCCTCAAAATAATAAAATCCACCCAGGCAGGCTGCGTAAATGCAAAAAACCAGAATAAATTAAAATGACATCAAAATAAAATAAAAGCAAATGAAGTGCCACTTCATGCTTTGGAATGCTGTTTTCTGTAACTCCGGGAAGAGGGAGTGTTTTGATTTTACATCAGATTACGTACTGACAAACCACAGCCCTACAACTCTTTTCAGTTTGTTGCGTCATGCGAGGATATTATTTTCATTCCCCCCACACTTTCAGAGGAAAACAAAAAAAACGCAAACTGAAAAAGGGTTTATAGAATTTCAAGCAATTAGGCTTCGAGAAACATTATTCTCCGTGACATTTGAGTCTGTGTGTGTGTATAGAGTATAAAATTATGAGCTAACATTTGAAAAGAGAGCAATCTATAAGCAATGAATTTTCAAAAAGAGGAAAACTGTACAGAATTATTTCAAAGGCTTATACTTGACAATTACACATATTTTATGAGACAGTTATGCAGCCGACCCCTTTGTTTAATTCATTGTCTTATGGATGCAGTATTTCTATTTTACCAGACAGGATATACTAAACTGATCTAAATATTGTGGTTTAAAAAGCATCATTTACCACCCAACAGATAACAATGGCACTGCATAGCTGTATAATGCTCCATTTTGTTAACTCCTCCCTTTATCAAGTGATTCTGTACATGGCTCCAAGCCAAGGATCAAACATCTACAGTTACAATATTTGTCAAGTATTTGGCACAGTGGAGTTTATTTGATAGACTGGGTGTTTTTCTTTTTTTGTCTTTGCCCTTATTGTTGCTGAACATCATTTAATGCTGTGCATAAATTACAAACGCACATGTAAAGTTAGTCAACTGGAAGAAGTCTTTTACTCCCAGCTCTTAACTGCCTAGATTAGAGCAAGGTCTGCTGAAAAGGTACTGAGCACAACTGGCAGTTTAACCTTACTGTTTCATTGTGCAGTGTTTGATGTGTCCATTGCCAGCAATGCACAAGACTCAGGGAAAATCAGCCACTCTTTGAACTGCAGGAAAGCTATAGCCAGTGTTGAGTTGGACGTGCCAGGTAACTTCTTTGTTTTCAGGCTTACAACAGCCTCAAAAAGACAGACAAAAAAACCAAAATCAAACCAAAACTGGTTTCATGAACAATGCTAACCCTTAAAATGCTTCTGACATTGGAAAGGTGGCTCATTTCAGTTCGTAGTTGGGGAAAATGCATTAAATGTAGCCACATTGTATTGCTTAACAGTAGGAATGTCCCAAACAAAAAGAGACCATGCCATAAACAGCTTGATCCAATGCCCACTGCAGTCAGTGGAAAGACTGCCTTTGAGGTCAGTGGGCATTGCACAAGAGCCTAATTAAAATACATATAGATTCTGTGTGTGTGTGTATATATACACACACACATATATATATATATATACATACATACATATATATGTGTGTGTGTGTGTGTGTGTGTGTGTGTATATATATATACACACACACACACATATAAGCCAATTCTCCTGCCAGGTCTGTGCTAGCAACTCCCAAAACATCTAGGTGGGATTTTAAAGAGTACTCAATGTTGGCCACATCTGATCATATTTTAAAATATCACCCTTTCACAGGAACCCTGTATGCAAATCTAAGGGCAAAATCTGGCCCAGAGGAGGCCAGATTCTGCAACCTTTACTCACACAAGCTGCTCCATTGAAATCAAAGGGACCCCTCATGCAAATAAAAATTGTAAATAAGAGTTGCAGATTGGGATGGAGATGTTCTCTCCCACCTCCTCCCCACTCATACACACACATGTACTCACTCGCTCTCTTTAACATTAAAGAACGCTCCCACCCCTTCAAGTTCTAAATTGCATATCATATATACAGACCTTTAAAAACTGGAGAGAGCATAAACAAAGGGTCTCTCCATATGTATATTCACTGAGTCACATGTATTATGAAAAAATTATTATGTAAATCTTTGTGTTGTCCTAGAAGTCTCCAACTAGTAGTTATTTTTATACAGACACAGTGCATTCCCTCTCTTTCTCATTTATAATACACTGTATGTCCTCAATGGTATTACTGTGCACCAGAATGAAGGCATGAAAGAAATGCAGTGGGATAACTGAAAACCTTGAATAAATTTATATTTTTGGTGTACTGAAAAAGAAACAGGAAAATAATGCAATCGGTATAAATTCCCCTTATAGAAAACCGTCAGTGATTTAAGGGTTAACATAGATTTGAAAATAGTTTAAAAAAACTCTCATCAGAGGATTACACAGACAAAATATCTGGAATGCATCCCCTTCTAAAAATGACAGAGCTTTTGGCAAGTGTAAGCAAATGACTTGACCTTTACACTGGGTTTCATAGATCTGAGCCCAGCCATTCACAGAGGACCAAAATCTGAGACCCATGAGTTGGCCACTGCTGGAAGGGCACTGAGACCTTTGCCCACCAGGTGTAAGCTGGCGGGAGTGTTTCCAGCAGCATTCAAGGTATCTAATATGGAATCATGGCTGGTGACAGAGTGTAAATAGTTGATTAACTCCAGCACTGTTCCCTCTTTGACATTGCTGAGAGAGTGCACTAGGTTTGAACAGCACCCAGACTGGCTAAGCCTTTAGCCCATATTGCAAAGGTGACAGGGCTGCATATATCCTGAACAGCATGCAGTGTCACAAATGCTTATCTTGGAATTGCCATTGTTCGCTTGCTTCTTCTAGTCGTATGCCCAAGAAGGTCCATCCACCAAGCTCTCCAATGAAACAGTGGATTTGCAGCTACTGATGCCCTTGCAGCTGTTCCCATCCTGGAAGATCATACCATCATTGAAGGGGCTGGTACCCAGCCATCATGGGTTTATGTTTTCTCCATCACTCCTGCAGGATTTCAAAGATGATCCCATTCAAAGATTTCGATATTCTGAATCTCACCTAGGTCTGATTTTGAGAAAAGGACAAAAAGTTTCCTGTGGGTTTTTTTATTTTTATTTTTCCTCTCTTTTTTTAATAAAAAGGACCCTTATATTATTAATATAGAGTTCATCCATCCTTAGTCACTATAAAACAGACTCCATATTTTCACACCATTCGTGATCTTCAAGATTATAGATAAATTTTGTCCTATGTGACTGGTTTGGGGGCACAGAGTCCCGCCCCAGATTGTCTAGGGTGAGAGTAGAGGCAAAGAACTCACTAGTGCTAAGCCCACCTTCGTGGTTCTTGATGTATCGCTTATAGTTTTTCCTCAAGCACTGCCAGGTGGTTGTATATAAGATGAATGCGAAAGATTTCAGCGCTATCGCAATGCTAACATACAGGTATCTATAGACAACGTTGTCATACAGTGCACAAGCTCCTTGCTCGCCACAAAATGTGCTCCAGAACAGACATGTTGAGTCAATTCCAGCCCCAAAGATCAAGGGAGGTGGGATAAAACCTGTTAAGATAAAAGAGACATTTAATGGTGTCATGCTGCTCATAATAAAGATGTCTTGGAGGTAGTGATGGAAACTGGGATCCTTTATTAAGGCTCATGGACAAAGACAGACCTTTGGCTCTGACTGGTTCCTAAATTCCTAAACAAACTAACCTTACCTGGACCCATCACCGCACGTGACTTCCTGGACTCAACCATTAGAGAAAGGTTGCCTATCTATATCACAAATGTCCCAATTCATTTTAAGTGTTTTGTATTATACTTCCAAGCTGCTGTTTTCCTGGGAAGGTCAATGACATGGTTTATTGAAGAGGAAGAAGAGTTAAAGGCCTAAAGCAGAGCTCTGAGTCTAGATACAGACTTCTCCATATTTCACAGCATTCACAGTGAGAGGTTTGTCAGAGCTCCTTGCAATGCAATGTTCAGATCCAGATTTGAATTCTCCCCTGATTTGGGGAGGGGGCAGGGGGGTGGTCCTGATCCTGGATATAAGGAAGAGACTATCTTCCTTATAAGTGCTATGGACTTGAAGGAAAGTAACTCCATCATTATCATTATCCCATAAAGTACCATATCTTACTCCTTTACTGCAGGTAACCAAGAGGACTTTCTCCTTCACTGCAGGTAACCATCAATTGACAATTTCTGACTGTAGCTTACACCACTGCCACAATCTTAAACAAAAGCAAACCATTAGATCTCATACAACCAACAGAAGCAATGAGGTCTTCAGTTTCTTCCTTTACACCTGGACATTTTAGGGGACTCCAAACTTGCATCAGCAGCAAGAGATCTTTAATCCTGAAAAGATCCACAAACTTTTTACGAATGAGAGGCACCTTGACAGGACACCTAACCCCTAACCACTGGGGGTATAAATTGGTCCTTGCACACCTAAACCGTGAACACTGAAGAATCAGCATAGTTTTGTGTTGGGGCTGGGAGGGAAATCAAATTCCTACCTACTTGTGCAGGAGAAGAAGTAGCCCCAGGATGCTGCGTACAGTAAGGAACACTTCATCCATCTCCAAGATGGAAAACAACACATATCTAATACCGATCAAAAAGTACCACTGCTAGGGGTTAGGGCAGGGTTTGGGTGGCTATACATGTGCAGCAAGGTAATTATAACATGTCAGAGCAGACTCGATTAATCAAGTCTGCTGGAGTGTGGTAATTATCGTGCTCCAGCAGACTCCTGCGTCATGTGTATCAGTGTCCCCATGCTGAAAAATGGAGACGGGGGCACTTTAACTAAAGCTCGTTCAACATGCTTTAGTTAAAATGCCCCCACCCTCGCCCCTTTAGTTAACATGCTCCCACCCCACACGCTGATACATGTGACACCCTGGGAACTTTAATTACAGCAGCTCTTGGAGCCGCTCTAATTAAAGTGTGCAGGCATGTCTATAAATGCCCAAAGTGCATAAATACAACTGCAGGGCAAATTTAAGGTTGGCTGAAATCACCTCTTAAATGGGGCTTTGCCCAAGAACACCCAGTTCCTAGATACTGTAGTGACTAGATATGCAGGGAGAGAGACATGGGCTGCAGTATCTAGGGCAGAGTGACAATGAATTAGAGATCAAGTTTCATCATTTACCATGGAGCTCTTGGCTTAAATTGAGATGCCTTTCTTTAGTTCGTCACGAATGTCACTTCTTTGCTGTATGACAAGATATGCCAGGATGACAAATAATTTGCTTGCCTTGTCCTTTGCCTCTGGGAAGTGAAACCTCTTTATTTTGCTCTGGTAATGACTAGAACTCTGCAGAATTTGTCTGATCTTTTTCATAGGCTAATACATGCAGGAGATGGGCATGGCTATGTAAGCTTTCAGTATCTTACCAGTCATTAATATCAGGAACACAGCAAATAAAAACAGATGATGCTAAGGGAAGAGATTTCCTTCATTAAATGTACTAGTTTTATACATCAAACATGAAGTGTGGATACGCTCTGAAGCACAACAGCACATAGCTCCCTGCTTTTTGTTTCTTTCCAGATTAAGTTGGGCTTGTTTACAAGGTAAAAACTGATTTTCCATTCTTTTAATTTTTTTTTTTAAAGAAAGGAATTGCAGACAACTGCAAACTCAACTTGGGGCTTGAAAATCCAGCGGGGCTCTCACTGTGGCACTCCCAGCGCTCTGCTAGTGGTAAAACCCAGATATGGTCTGAACGAGAAGCTGTGATCTGCACACACAGGGAGCTTGGGGGTAATCTTGGTCAGGATCTGAACCTGAGAGTTGAGTCCCATCTTCTTTCAGAAGCTTATTGGGGTTAAAAGGGCAAGGCTATGGTTCAGAGACAAATGCCAGCTGACTCACAGAGGTGTGGAGTATTCACATCCCCATCGACTTTACTTGGCATTCTAGGTTCTTTGAAAATCAAGCTGGTTTGGGGATGAGGTGAGCTGCTTTATCCCCGATTGTACAGATTGCAGTATTCCCCTTGGGGTGCACAAAGACACCAGTCCAACACCCATAGAGCTCAGTGGGCTTAGCACTCAATGGATAACTCTCCTGGACTTCAAGGGGAGCCTGGTCAGGCACCCTGGAGCAATATCTGTGCTCTCCCAAGTGTTATCACTGACAGTCCAAATGATGCTTTCCCACTGAAGCAGTACATTTTCTGGGGTTCTCACAAGAGGGGAGAGGGATGTGTTTAATGGGTTCCAGATGGGTAAGGGGGAGAGCTGTGACTACACAGAGAGCTCTAAGGAAGACAGCAGTGAAAGATTTTCAGCCCTAGCAACAAGCTGGCATTGGTCACTTCTTCAGGCCTATTCCCACAAGTAAAAGGGTTGGACATCTACAACATAGCATAGACTTGACACTGCAAGGAGGTCTATAGCAGTTGCCTCTGTAGGCCCCAATGTCATATCCAAGGACAAGCCGTTGGTATATCACACTGAGCAAAACACATGAGCTGGATTTAAAATAAGAAGTGCAGAAGCACCACTGTGAACTGGATACTTCACTGGGACAAACTGCAAGGAAAATATGGAAACATGTTCAGGATCTTATGGGCATACTTCCACCTGTTTGCCACTCCAGACAGGCACAGTCGATGTTGCCATTTGCTCAGATAATCAGGATGGAGGTATTGGGCATATTTGCTAAAGATGGGCCTGAGCTGGTTTCGCAACCTCCCCAACTATAAGGGACTGCTTTCATCCAAGCTCCTAGCTCAGGTCCTTTCAACTATACCCATACATGAAGGCAAGAGATGTTATTAGGGAAAAAAAATCTCCATTTCAGAGCCTCTTACACAGTAGCTGCTGCTTTTCAATACCCTTGGGGCTCCAATGGCATCGCTTTCGATGCTCTTCTAAGAGACTGCAGTAACACTTTTATACCACAACATTAATATGCTGCTCTCTCACAGAAGAATTCCTATGGAATAAGATAATACATCCAAGAGGATACCAGGAGAATTCAGCTGTGTTTCATATTGTTACAGTGAACATTAAAGAGATTCAATTATGCTTTACTTCTTATTGCAAAAATGTTGCAGAGAGCGCTGCTCTTTGTGTGTGTGTGTGTGTATATATATATACACACACACACACACACACACACACACATTTTAGTACAGAAACTGCAGGGCTGTTTAAAGAAGCTGCCTCTGAAATCTATTAACTCAGATTGCACCTCCGGGTCTCATTCCTCAGATATTTAATACTCTCTTTGGTTCAAGAAGCAGCTATTATCACTCCCTTCTTAAGTCTAAGCTTAAAGGTAAACTGAAAAGCTTTTAAAATCAATCAATCAAGCTAGTCTCAAACCTCAAATTGTTCAGGGCAAGATTTGGATACCCTTACTCACACTGAGATTTGAGCAGTACCTTTCTCTTCATTATCCATGCACAATATCTACAAGTGTTGAGATCCTCCAGAATATATCATCTTACTCCATAAGAAATCTGCTGGGATAGAGTGGTGTACTGATGTTTCACTGTAAAATCACTGCTGCCGTGCCCATGGGACTGCTGGTATGGTAAGCCATTGTTCAAGGTGAGTATGGGTGGCAGATCCTAGCCCTGATGGAATAATATATGGAAGCAGCCCAAAACCCATTGTGTATGTTTAATAATACAAAGTTGGTAGCAAAAACTGCAAACACTTTGATGTTAGGAAAGTACAATCAAAAAGCATCTTCTTCACTGGCTTACCTGGCAAACACCTTGACGTTAGGAAGTTACAATCAAAAAGCGTCTTCTTCCCTGCCTTACCTGCTACGCCCTGAGTGAGATTTCTGAATTCAACTTGTGAGAGCCGAGGACACGACATGAACCAGCCAAAGGAAATACTGTGTTTAAAGGGACTGAGCAAAGCCCATGTGGGTCAACTGGGAGACTCCTATTGACTCCCCAAGCATTTAGATGAGATGTCTAGAGCTTGTGGCATGTCCTCTGCTTTCCTGATCATGGAGGAAGGTGTTGTGCTTTTGATAAACCAGCATATTTCAGGCCTTTCACCAGTAATGAAAGGTTCCCAGGGACTTCAACAGAAGTTAGGCTGGGTTCCCCTGGTCAGAAGTCTCACTAGCTAGGGAGGAAAATGCTATTCCTTTTCTTATCCAAGGTGGCATATCAGACTGTGGGATTCTTCACCCCTTCCTATGAAAGAAAACAGGCAGCCCTGGAGAAGGCCAATGGACCAAGCAAGCAAATCATTAGCTAACAGGGAAGAAACAAGTGGCCAAGTCCTGGGATGCCATGTGAGAACTGTGGGATTTCCACCTGACATCACATGGATTACAATCTTCTTCCTCCCACAACCAAACTGGTTAGGATGCACACACATTAAACTCCATCGCACGTACCCTTTGTGGAACTCAAACTGGCTGTTTCTGCACGAAACGCTGACCGCTCAGTAACCGGCATTACTGCGTAGTACTAGCATCCCTGAATGGCTCTTTGGTGACACTGACTGCAGTAGCCTGTCACTCATCATGCTTCATGCCACGTGATGCTACTGCGCAGTAAAAATGAGCTACTGAGCAGCCAGCGTCTCATCTAGATGCAGCCACTGGGTCTGGTTCCTATGCCTCTACCCAGGTTTTCACATACAGACCAGCTGGACTGTAACTTGCTCAGAGGGTCGTCCTTTGGGCCTTCGGGTCTGGGGCACAGTCTGGCCGACTGAGCTGAGCAGAAATTTCACACGCAGAATAAGTGCAAAACGTATGAGTGAGACAGGTCCATACGTGATGGATTGGACAAAGTCATCTAATGTGGTCCGAGGCAAGACTTTGAGAAATTCAAGCCTTGCCTTTATGACCTCTCCCCAACAGTCATCCCTTTCAACATGTGTGGGAGGGAAAAAACTGCAGGCAGAGGCATAGCATTTTCCCTTTAATTCAGCTATGAGGAAACATGCACTGATCCAGTGTTTGGCCAAATGTATTTTAATGGGAGATTAAGCCAGGAGACAGCATAAAGGTTCAGCCGGGGTTTTTAGCCCCCTTCTGTTTTCCTCCCTCAGAGTCCAAAGACAGGGCTGCTGCACAATGTGCTACAAAGCTCCTCTCCTCAAATTATCATGAAAGCATTTATCCCCCGTGGTTCGGCAGCACAATAAAGGAGTAATTTCACAAGCAGCTGACATGTTAATAACAACTACGGAGAAGGAACTGGTTGTGGGGGGTGAGGGGTTGTTTCTCACTCAATGCTGTGATTTCCTCCATTAGCACAATCAAAGTGGCAGGGAAGGCAGGTGCCATTCCCCTTGGAGGACCTTCTGTATCGAAAGAGCATGTCTGAGAAAGGTCTCGGGTCTCCAGTTCCACTGAGTGACAGCCTCTGACAGGGTTTCAGCCTCCAAAAGGGTTGCATGGATGGAGCTGGTAAATACTTACCCCTTGATGGGCAAATAAACATTCAGTTCACTTTTAAGTACAGAGGGGAAGGGAAAAGAAATGATTGCACCTACCTAGCAGACGGAGAAGCAGGAAGAGCACCCCCAAAGCATAGGATTTCAGTTCAGGGCTCACGGTTCTGTATGGAGGAGAAAGGTAGGTAATGAAAGTGATTCTTATCACACCGCTTTAATTAACACACCCCAGAGCTATGCTTTGCTGTCAATCAGGATGCCACTGTCACCTCTTCACAAAATCATTATGGGGTTTATTTTTTTTTTCCTTTTTGCTCTGAGTGCCTACAGCCTGAAAAGTAATTGCAACTGCAGCTGTGTGATAGGTTCAGGAATTTAGCTGCACTGTTAATAACAGCTGCTAATCTTGTCATTGAAAAGGGGGAAAATGCAAATCCCATCCCAGCAAATCATCATTTGCAGAATCGCAGCATTGCTTTGGAGGCTCTGGACACATTGAATTGGCAGGTTAGAAGCCAACAACAAGCCTTGCATTATAACTTCACAGGGGAACGTGAATGAAAGAGCAGAGAGGACAAAAGACCAGAGACCAAGCCAGATTATTAAATCAACCAGGCCAGCAAGGGTTGATACACTGACCTGCCCACGTGGGATATTGTGTGTGAAGGCGAGATTACTTTCAGGACTGGTTTTAAATTCGGAAGCAAATGGCCCAGGTTAATCACCACCTTTACTTGGAATGAAACCCGCTCTATCTGATGGGTAGTGTAACTTCACTAATTCACTCCTCATTTGTTTAATTCGCATGACGTTGCAGCCTGAAGCCATTCAATG